>NW_026042844.1:0-88313 GCF_023856365.1 Brienomyrus brachyistius
TAATATGCTAATATGCTAATACGTTAACACGCTATGCTAATATGCTAATATGCTAATATGCTAATATGTTATGCTAATATGCCTATGCTAATATGCTAATATGCTAATATGCTAATATGCTAGCTAATATGCTAATATGCTAATAGCTAATATGCTAATACGCTAACACGCTATGCTAATATGCTAATATGCTATGCTAATATGCTAATATGCTAATATGCTATGCTAATATGTTAATACGCTAACACGCTATGCTAATATGCTAATATGCTAATATGCTAATGCTAATAATGCTATGCTAATATGCTAATATGCTAATATGCTAATATGCTAATATGCTAATATGCTATTGCTAATATGCTAATATGCTAATATGCTAATATGCTAATAATGCTAATATGCTATGTTAATATGCTAAATATGGTAATATGCTAATATGCTAATATGCTAATACGCTATAAGCTATGCTAATATGCTAATATGCTAATATGCTATGCTAATATGCTAATATGCTAATATGCTAATGCTAATATACTAATATGCTAATATGATAATATGCTATGCTAATATGCTAATATGCTATATGCTAATATGCTAATATGCTAATATGCTATGCTAATATGCTAATATGCTAATACGCTAACACGCTATGCTAATATGCTAATATGCTAATATGCTATGCTAAATATGCTAATATGCTAATATGCTAATATGCTAATATGCTAATATGCTAATATGCTAATATGCTATGCTAATATGCTAATATGCTATGCTAATATGCTAATATGCTAACACGCTATGCTAAAATGCTAATATGCTAATATGCTAATATGCTAATACGCTAATATGCTAACACGCTATGCTAATATGCTAATATGCTAATATGCTATGCTAATATGCTAATATGTTAATACGCTAACACGCTATGCTATATACTATGCTAATATGCTAATATGCTAATATACTATGCTAATATGCTAATATGCTAATATGCTAATATGCTATGCTAATATGCTAATATGCTAATATGCTAATATGCTATGCTAATATGCTAATATGCTAATACGCTAACACGCTATGCTAATATGCTAATATGCTAATATGCTAATATGCTAATATGCTATGCTAATATGCTATGCTAATATGCTATGCTAATATGCTAATATGCTATGCTAATATACTAATATGCTAATATGCTATGCTAATATGCTAATATGCTAATATGCTATGCTAATATGCTAATATGCTAATATGTTAATATGCTATGCTAATATGTTAATATGCTAATATGCTAATATGCTATGCTAATATGCTATGGTAATATGCTAATATGCTAATACGCTAACACGCTATGCTAATATGCTATGCTAATATGCTAATATGCTAATATGCTAATATACTATGCTAATATGCTAATATGCTAATTTGCTAATATGCTATTCTAATATAATATGCTAATATGCTAATATGCTATGCTAATATGCTAATATGCTAATACGTTAACACGCTATGCTAATATGCTATGCTAATATGCTAATATGTTATGCTAATATGCTATGCTAATATGCTAATATGCTAATATGCTAATATGCTATACTAATATGCTAATATGCTAATACGCTAACACGTTATACTATGCTAATATGCTAATATGCTAATATGCTAATATGCTATGTTAATATGCTAATATGCTAATATGCTAATATGCTATGCTAATATGCTAATATGCTAATACGCTAACACGCTGCTAATATGCTAATATGCTAATATGCTAATATGCTATGCTAATATGCTAATATGCTAATATGCTATGCTAATATGCTAATATGCTAATATGCTAATATGCTAATATGCTATGCTAATATGCTAATATGCTAATATGCTAACACGCTATGCTAATATGCTAATATGCTAACACGCTATGCTAATATGCTATGCTAATATGCTAATATGCTTAAATGCTATGCTAATATGCTAACATGCTAATATGCTAACATGCTAATATGCTAATATGCTAATTTGCTAATATGCTAATATGCTATGCTAATATGCTAATATGCTAATATGCTAATATGCTAATATGCTATGCTATTTGCTAATATGCTAATATGCTAATATGCTAATATGCTATGCTAATATGCTAATATGCTAATATGCTAATATGCTAATATGCTAATATGCTAATATGCTATGCTAATATGCTAATATATTAATATACTAATATGCTAATATGCTAATATGCTAATATGCTAATATGCTAATATGCTAAATATGCTAATATGCTAATATACTAATATGCTAATATGCTAATATGCTAATACGCTAATATGCTAACACGCTATGCTAATATGCTAATATGCTAATATGCTAATATGCTATGCTAATATGCTAATATGCTAATACGCTAACACGCTATGCTAATATGCTAATATGCTAATATGCTAATATGCTATGCTAATATGCTAATATGCTAATATGCTAATATGCTAATATGCTAATATGCTATGCTAATATGCTAATACGCTAATATGCTAAAAGCTATGCTAATTGCTAATATGCTAATATGCTATGCTAATATGCTAATATGCTAATACGCTAACACGCTATGCAAATATGCTAATATGCTAATATGCTATGCTAATATGCTAATATGCTAATATGCTAATATGCTAATATACTATGCTAATATGCTAATATGCTAATATGCTAATATGCTAATATGCTAATATGCTAATATGCTATGCTAATATGCTAATATGCTAATATGCTAATATGCTAATATGCTAATATGCTATGCTAATATGCTAATATGCTAACACGTATACTAATATGCTAATATGCTAAATGCTATGCTAATATGCTAATGCTATGCTAATATGCTAATTGCTAATGCTAATATGCTAAATGATATGCTAATATGCTAATATGCTAATATGCTATATGCTAATATGCTAATATGCTAATACGCTATGCTAATATGCTAATATGCTAATATGCTAAAGCTAAAGTATAGCTAATATGCTAATATGCTAATTTGCTAATATGCTATGCTAATTTGCTATATTATATCATGCGCTAATATGCTAACACGCTATGCTATATGCTAATATGCTAATATGCTAATATGCTATGCTAATATGCTAATATGCTATACGCTAATATGCTAACACGCTATGCTAATATGCTAATATGCTAATATGCTAATATGCTAATATGCTATGCTAATTTGCTAATATGCTAATGTGCTAATATGTTAATATGCTAACACGCTATGCTAATATGCTAATATGCTAATACGCTTAATATGCTAACACGCTATGCTAATATGCTAATATGCTAATATGCTAATATGCTAATATGCTATGCTAATTTGCTAATATGCTAATGTGCTAATATGTTAATATGCTAACACGCTATGCTAATATGCTAATATGCTAATATGCTAATATGCTAATATGCTAATATGCTAATATGCTAATATGCTAATATGCTATGCTAATATGCTAATATGCTAATATGCTAATATGCTATGCTATATGCTAAAATGTTAATATGCTAATATGCTATGCTAATATGTTAATATGCTAATATGCTAATATGCTAATATGCTAATATGTTAATTCTCTAATATGCTAATATGCTAATATGCTAATATGCTAACATGCTATGCTAATATGCTAATATGCTAATATGCTAATACGCTAATATGCTATGCTAATATGCTATGCTAATATGCTAATATGCTATGCTAATATGCTAATATGCTAATATGCTAATATGCTATGTTAATATGCTAAATATGGTAATATGCTAATATGCTAATATACGCTAACACGCTATGCTAATATGCTAATATGCTATATGCTATTGCTAATATGCTAATATGCTATGCTAATATACTAATATGCTAATATGATAATATGCTATGCTAATATGCTAATATGCTAATATGCTAATATGCTATGATACTATGCTAATATGCTAATACGCTAACACGCTATGCTAATATGCTAATATGCTATTATGCTATGCTATAATATGCTAATATGCTAACTATGCTAATATGCTATTATGCTAATATGCTAATATGCTAATATGCTAATATTGCTATGCTAATATGCTAAATGCTATGCTAATGCTAATATGCTAACTATGCTAATATGCTAATATGCTAATATGCTAATATGCTAATACGCTAATATGCTAACACGCTATGCTAATATGCTAATATGCTAATATGCTATGCTAATATGCTAATATGTTAATACGCTAACACGCTATGCTAATATACTATGCTAATATGCTAATATGCTAATCTACTATGCTAATATGCTAATATGCTAATATGCTAATATGCTATGCTAATATGCTAATATGCTAATATGCTAATATGCTATGCTAATATGCTAATATGCTAATACCTAAACGCTATGCTATATGCTATGCTAATATGCTAATATGCTAATATGCTATGCTAATATGCTATGCTAATATGCTATGCTAATATGCTAATATGCTATGCTAATATGCTAATATGCTAATATGCTATGCTAATATGCTAATATGCTAATATGCTATGCTAATATGCTAATATGCTAATATGTTAATATGCTATGATATATGCTAATATGCTAATATGCTAATATGCTATTGCTAATATGCTATGGTAATATGCTAATATGCTAATACGCTAACACGCTATGCTAATATGCTATGCTAATATGCTAATATGCTAATATGCTAATATACTATGCTAATATGCTAATATGCTAATTTGCTAATATGCTATTCTAATATAATATGCTAATATGCTAATATGCTATGCTAATATGCTAATATGCTATACGTTAACACGCTATGCTAATATGCTATGCTAATATGCTAATATGTTATGCTAATATGCTATGCTAATATGCTAATATGCTAATATGCTAATATGCTATACTAATATGCTAATATGCTAATACGCTAACACGTTTACTATGCTAATATGCTAATATGCTAATATGCTAATATGCTATGCTTAATATGCTAATATGCTAATATGCTAATATGCTATGCTAATATACTAATATGCTAATACGCTAACACGCTGCTAATATGCTAATATGCTAATATGCTAATATGCTATGCTAATATGCTAATATGCTAATGCTAATATGCTAATATGCTAATATGCTAATATGCTATATATGCTAATATGCTAAGCTATGCTAATATGCTAATATGCTAACACGCTATGCTAATATGCTAATGCTAATATGCTAATATGCTATGCTAATATGCTAATATGCTAAATGCTATGCTAATATGCTAACATGCTAATATGCTAACATGCTAATATGCTAATATGCTAATATGCTAATATGCTATAGCTAATATGCTAATATGCTAATATGCTAATATGCTAATATGCTATGCTAATATGCTATATGCTAATATGCTAATATGCTAATATGCTATGCTAATATGCTAATATGCTAATATGCTAATATGCTATAATGCTAATATGCTATGCTAATATGCTAATATATTAATATACTAATATGCTAATATGCTAATATGCTAATATGCTATGCTAATATGCTAATATGCTAATATGCTAATATGCTAATATGCTAATATGCTAATATACTAATATGCTAATATGCTAATATGCTAATACGCTAATATGCTAACACGCTATGCTAATATGCTAATATGCTAATATGCTAATATGCTATGCTAATATGCTAATATGCTAATACGCTAACACGCTATGCTAATATGCTATATGCTATATGCTAATATGCTATGCTAATATGCTAATATGCTAATATGCTAATATGCTAATATGCTATGCTAATATGCTAATACGCTAATATGCTAACATGCTATGCTAATATGCTAATATGCTAATATGCTATGCTAATATGCTAATATGCTAATACGCTAACACGCTATGCAAATATGCTAATATGCTAATATGCTATGCTAATATGCTAATATGCTAATATGCTAATATGCTAATATACTATGCTAATATGCTAATATGCTAATATGCTAATATGCTAATATGCTAACACGTTATACTAATATGCTAATATGCTAATATGCTATGCTAATATGCTAATATGCTATGCTAATATGCTAATATGCTAATATGCTAATATGCTAACATGATATGCTAATATGCTAATATGCTAATATGCTAATATGCTAATATGCTAATATGCTAACACGCTATGCTAATATGCTAATATGCTAATATGCTAATATGCTAATATGTTAATAAGCTAATATGCTAATATGCTAATATGCTAATATGCTATGCTAATTTGCTAATATGTTAATATGCTAATGCGCTAATATGCTAACACGCTATGCTAATATGCTAATATGCTAATATGCTAATATGCTATGCTAATATGCTAATATGCTAATACGCTAATATGCTAACACGCTATGCTAATATGCTAATATGCTAATATGCTAATATGCTAATATGCTATGCTAATTTGCTAATATGCTAATGTGCTAATATGTTAATATGCTAACACGCTATGCTAATATGCTAATATGCTAATACGCTATGCTAACACGCTTATGCTAATATGCTAATATGCTAATATGCTATTATGCTATGCTAATTTGCTAATATGCTAATGTGCTAATATGTTAATATGCTAACACGCTATGCTAATATGCTAATATGCTAATATGCTAATATGCTAATATGTTAATATGCTAATATGCTAATATGCTATGCTAATATGCTAATATGCTAATATGCTATGCTAATATGCTAAAATGTTAATATGCTAATATGCTATGCTAATATGTTAATATGCTAATATGCTAATATGCTAATATGCTAATATGCTAATATGTTAATTCTCTAATATGCTAATATGCTAATATGCTAATATGCTAACATGCTATGCTAATATGCTAATATGCTAATATGCTAATACGCTAATATGCTATGCTAATATGCTAATATGCTAATATGCTAATATGCTATGCTAATATGCTAATATGCTAATATGCTAATATGCTAATACGCTAACACGCTATGCTAATATGCTAATATGCTATGCTAATATGCTAATATGCTAATATGCTATGCTAATATGTTAATACGCTAACACGCTATGCTAATATGCTAATATGCTAATATGCTATGCTAATATGCTAATATGCTAATATGCTAATATGCTAATACGCTAACACGCTATGCTAATATGCTAATATGCTAATATGCTATGCTAATATGCTAATATGCTAATATGCTATGCTAATATACTAATATGCCAATATGCTAATATGCTATGCTAATATGCTAATATGCTAATATGCTAATATGCTAATATGCTAATATGCTATGCTAATATGCTAATATGCTAATACGCTAACACGCTATGCTAATATGCTAATATGCTAATATGCTAATATGCTATGCTAATATGCTAATATGCTAATATGCTAATATGCTAATATGCTAATATGCTAATATGCTATGCTAATATGCTAATATGCTAACACGCTATGCTAATATGCTAATATGCTAATATGCTAATACGCTAATATGCTAACACGCTATGCTAATATGCTAATATGCTAATATGCTAATATGCTAATATGCTAATATGCTAATATGCTAATATGCTATGCTATTATGCTAATATGCTAATACGCTAACACGCTATGCTAATATGCTATTCTAATATGCTAATATGCTAATATGCTAATATACTATGCTAATATGCTAATATGCTAATATGCTAATATGCTATGCTAATATGCTAATATGCTAATATGCTAATATGCTATGCTAATATGCTAATATGCTAATACGCTAACACGCTATGCTAATATGCTAATATGCTAATATGCTAATATGCTATGCTAATATGCTATGCTAATATGCTAATATGCTAATATGCTAATATGCTATGCTAATATGCTAATATGCTAATATGCTATGCATAATATGCTATATGCTAATATGCTATGCTAATATGCTAATATGCTAATATGCTAATATGCTAATATGCTATGCTAATATGCTAATATGCTAATATGCTAATATGCTATGCTAATATGCTATGGTAATATGCTAATATGCTAATACGCTAACACGCTATGCTAATATGCTATGCTAATATGCTAATATGCTAATATGCTAATATGCTAATATACTATGCTAATATGCTAATATGCTAATATGCTAATATGCTAATATGCTAAATTGCTATGCTAATATGCTAATATGCTAATATGCTATGCTATTATGCTAATATGCTAATATGTTAATTATGCTAACACGCTATGCTAATATGCTAATATGCTATGCTAATATGGTAATATGCTTATATGCTATGCTAATATACTAATATGTTAATATGCTAATATGCTAATATGCTATGCTAATATGCTAATATGCTAATATGCTAATATGCTATGCTAATTTGCTAATATGCTAATATGCTAATATGCTATGCTAAGATGTTAATATGCTAATATGCTAATATGCTAATATGCTATGCTAATATGCTAATATGCTAATACGCTAACACGCTATGCTAATATGCTAATATACTAATATGCTAATATACTATGCTAATATGCTATGCTAATATGCTATGTTAATATGCTAATATGCTAATATGCTAATATGCTAATATGCTAATATGCTAATATACTATGCTAATATGCTAATATGCTAATATGCTATGCTAATATGTTAATATGCTAATATGCTAATATGCTATGCTAATATGCTAATATGCTAATACGTTAACACGCTATGCTAATATGCTAATATGCTAATATGCTAATATGCTAATATGTTATGCTAATATGCTATGCTAATATGCTAATATGCTAATATGCTAATATGCTAATATGCTATGCTAATATGCTAATATGCTAATATGCTAATACGCTAACACCTTATACTATGCTAATATGCTAATATGCTAATATGCTAATATGCTATGTTAATATGCTAATATGCTAATATGCTAATATGCTAATATGCTATGCTAATATGCTAATATGCTAATACGCTAACACGCTATGCTAATATGCTAATATGCTAATATGTTAATATGCTAATATGATAATATGCTAATATACTATGCTAATATGCTAATATGTTAATTTGCTAATATGCTATTCTAATATAATATGCTAATATGCTAATATGCTATGCTAATATGCTAATATGCTAATACGTTAACACGCTATGCTAATATGCTAATATGCTAATATGCTAATATGTTATGCTAATATGCTATGCTAATATGCTAATATGCTAATATGCTATACTAATATGCTAATATGCTAATACGCTAACACGTTATACTATGCTAATATGCTAATATGCTAATATGCTAATATGCTATGTTATATGCTAATATGCTAATATGCTAATATGCTATGCTAATATGCTAATATGCTAATACGCTAACACGCTGCTAATATGCTAATATGCTAATATGCTAATATGCTATGCTAATATGCTAATATGCTAATATGCTATGCTAATATGCTAATATGCTAATATGCTAATATGCTATGCTAATATGCTAATATGCTAATATGCTAACACGCTATGCTAATATGCTATGCTAATATGCTAATATGCTTAAATGCTATGCTAATATGCTAACATGCTAATATGCTAACATGCTAATATGCTAATATGCTAATTTGCTAATATGCTAATATGCTATGCTAATATGCTAATATGTTAATATGCTAATATGCTATGCTAATATGTTAATATGCTAATATGCTAATATGCTATGTTAATACGCTAATATGCTAATATGCTAATATGCTAATATGCTAATATGCTAACATGCTATGCTAATATGCTAATATGCTAATATGCTAATATGCTAATATGCTAATATGCTATGCTAATATGCTAATATACTAATATGCTAATATGCTATGCTAATATGCTATGCTAATATGCTATGCTAATACGCTAACACGCTATGCTAATATGCTAATATGCTAATATGCTAATATGCTATGCTAATATGCTAATATGCTATGTTAATATGCTAATATGCTATGCTAATATGCTAATATGCTAATATGCTAATATGCTAATATGATATGCTAATATGCTATGCTAATATGCTATGCTAATACGCTAACACGCTATGCTAATATGCTAATATGCTATGCTAATATGCTAATATGCTAATATGCTAATATGCTATGCTAATATGCTAATACGCTATCACGCTATGCTAATATGCTAATATGCTAATATGCTATGCTAATATGCTAATATGCTAATATGCTATGCTAATATGCTTATATGCTAATATGCTAATATGCTATGCTAATATGCTAATATGCTATACGCTAATATGCTAATATGCTATGCTAATATGCTAATATGCTAATACGCTAACACGCTATGCTAATATGCTAATATGCTAATATGCTATGCTAATATGCTATGCTAATATGCTATGCTAATACGCTAACTAAGCTAATAATGCTAATATGCTAATATGTTAATATGCTAATATGCTAATATGCTAATATGCTATGCTAATATGCTAATATGCTAATATGCTAATATGCTAATATGCTAATATGCTAATATGCTATGTTAATATGCTAATATGCTAATATGCTAATATGCTAATATGCTATGCTAATATGCTAATATGCTAATATGCTAATACGCTAACGCTATGCTAATAATGCTAATATGCTATGCTAATATGCTAATATACTAATATGCTAATTTGCTAATATGCTAATATGCTATGCTAATATGCTAATATGCTAAAATGCTAATATGCTAATATGTTAATATGCTAATATGCTAATACGCTAATATGCTAACACGCTATGCTAATATGCTAATATGCTAATATGCTAATATGCTATGCTAATATGCTAATATGCTAATACACTAACACGCTATGCTAATATGCTAATATGCTAATATGCTAATATGCTATGCTAATATGCTAATATGCTAATATGCTAATATGCTAATGTTAATATGCTAATATGCTATGCTAATATGCTAATATGCTAATACGCTAATATGCTAACATGCTATTGCTAATATGCTAATATGCTAATATGCTAATATGCTATGCTAATATGCTAATATGCTAATATGCTAATATGCTATGCTAATATGCTAATATGTTAATATGCTAATATGCTATGCTAATATGCTAATATACTAATATGCTAATATGCTATGCTAATACGCTATGCTAACACGATATGCTAATATGCTAATATGCTAATATGCTATGCTAATATGCTAATATGCTAATACGCTAACACGCTATGCTAATATGCTAATATGCTAATATGCTATGCTAATATACTAATTTGCTATGCTAATATACTAATATGCTAATATGCTAATATGCTAATATACTATGCTAATATACTATGCTAATATACTATGCTAATATGCTAATATGCTAATATGCTATGCTAATATGCTATGCTAATATGCTAATATGCTAATATGCTAATACACTAACACGCTATGCTAATATGTTAATATGCTAATATGCTATGCTAATATGCTAATATGCTAATATGTTAATATGCTAATATGCTATGCTAATATGCTAATATGCTAATATGCTAATATGCTAATATGCTAATATGCTAATACGCTAACATGCTAACACGCTATGCTTAATATGCTAATATGCTAATATGCTAATATGCTAATATGCTATGCTAATATGCAAATATGCTAATACGCTAATACGCTATGCTAATATGCTAATATGCTAATATGCTAATATGCTATATGCTATGCTAATATGCTAATATGCTAATAATATGCTAATATGCTAATATGCTATGCTAATATGCTAATATGCTAATATGCTAATATGCTAATACGCTAACTCGCTATGCTATGCTAATATGCTAATATGCTAATATGCTATGCTAATATGCTAATATGCTAATATGTTAATATGCTAATATGTTAATATGCTAATACGCTAATATGCTATGCTATATGCTAATATGCTAATATGCTAATATGCTATGCTAATATGCTAATATGTTAATATGCTAATATGCTATGCTAATATATTAATATGCTAATATGCTAATATGCTATGTTAATACGCTAATATGCTAATATGCTAATATGCTAATATGCTAATATGCTAACATGCTATGCTAATTGCTAATATGCTAATATGCTAATATGCTAATATGCTATGCTAATATGCTAATATGCTAATATGCTAATATGCTAATATGCTATGCTAATATGCTAATATACTAATATGCTAATATGCTATGCTAATATGCTATGCTAATATGCTATGCTAATACGCTAACACGCTATGCTAATATGCTAATATGCTAATATGCTATGCTAATATGCTAATATGCTATGTTAATATGCTAATATGCTATGCTAATATGCTAATATGCTAATATGCTAATATGCTAATATGATATGCTAATATGCTATGCTAATATGCTATGCTAATACGCTAACACGCTATGCTAATATGCTAATATGCTATGCTAATATGCTAATATGCTAATATGCTATGCTAATATGCTAATACGCTATCACGCTATGCTAATATGCTAATATGCTAATATGCTATGCTAATATGCTAATATGCTAATATGCTATGCTAATATGCTTATATGCTAATATGCTAATATGCTATGCTAATATGCTAATATGCTAATACGCTAATATGCTAATATGCTATGCTAATATGCTAATATGCTAATACGCTAACACGCTATGCTAATATGCTAATATGCTAATATGCTATGCTAATATGCTATGCTAATATGCTATGCTAATACGCTAACACGCTATGCTAATATGCTAATATGCTAATATGTTAATATGCTAATATGCTAATATGCTAATATGCTATGCTAATATGCTAATATGCTAATATGCTAATATGCTAATATGCTATGTTAATATGCTAATATGCTAATATGCTAATATGCTAATATGCTATGCTAATATGCTAATATGCTAATATGCTAATATGCTAATACGCTAACACGCTATGCTAATATGCTAATATGTTATGCTAATATGCTAATATACTAATATGCTAATTTGCTAATATGCTAATATGCTATGCTAATATGCTAATATGCTAATATGCTAATATGCTAATATGCTAATATGCTAATATGCTATGCTAATATGCTAATATGCTAATACGCTAACACGCTAACATGCTATGCTAATATGCTAATATGCTAATATGCTAATATGCTATGCTAATATGCTAATATGCTAATATGCTAATATGCTATGCTAATATGCTAATATGTTAATATGCTAATATGCTATGCTAATATGCTAATATACTAATATGCTAATATGCTATGCTAATACGCTATGCTAACACGATATGCTAATATGCTAATATGCTAATATGCTATGCTAATATGCTAATATGCTAATACGCTAACACGCTATGCTAATATGCTAATATGCTATGCTAATATACTAATTTGCTATGCTAATATACTAATATGCTAATATGCTAATATGCTAATATACTATGCTAATATACTATGCTAATATACTATGCTAATATGCTAATATGCTAATATGCTATGCTAATATGCTATGCTAATATGCTAATATGCTAATATGCTAATACACTAACACGCTATGCTAATATGTTAATATGCTAATATGCTATGCTAATATGCTAATATGTTAATATGCTAATATGCTATGCTAATATGCTAATATGCTAATATGCTAATATGCTAATATGCTAATATGCTAATATGCTAATACGCTAACATGCTAACACGCTATGCTAATATGCTAATATGCTAATATGCTAATATGCTAATATGCTATGCTAATATGCTAATATGCTAATACGCTAATACGCTATGCTAATATGCTAATATGCTAATATGCTAATATGCTAATATGCTAATATGCTAATATGCTATGCTAATATGCTAATATGCTAATATAATAATATGCTAATATGCTAATATGCTATGCTAATATGCTAATATGCTAATATGCTAATATGCTAATACGCTAACTCGCTATGCTATGCTAATATGCTAATATGCTAATATGCTATGCTAATATGCTAATATGCTAATATGTTAATATGCTAATATGTTAATATGCTAATACGCTAATATGCTATGCTAATATGCTAATATGCTAATATGCTAATATGCTATGCTAATATGCTAATATGTTAATATGCTAATATGCTATGCTAATATGTTAATATGCTAATATGCTAATATGCTATGTTAATACGCTAATATGCTAATATGCTAATATGCTAATATGCTAACATGCTATGCTAATATGCTAATATGCTAATATGCTAATATGCTAATATGCTATGCTAATATGCTAATATGCTAATATGCTAATATGCTAATATGCTATGCTAATATGCTAATATACTAATATGCTAATATGCTATGCTAATATGCTATGCTAATATGCTATGCTAATACGCTAACACGCTATGCTAATATGCTAATATGCTAATATGCTATGCTAATATGCTAATATGCTATGTTAATATGCTAATATGCTATGCTAATATGCTAATATGCTAATATGCTAATATGCTAATATGATATGCTAATATGCTATGCTAATATGCTATGCTAATACGCTAACACGCTATGCTAATATGCTAATATGCTATGCTAATATGCTAATATGCTAATATGCTATGCTAATATGCTAATACGCTATCACGCTATGCTAATATGCTAATATGCTAATATGCTATGCTAATATGCTAATATGCTAATATGCTATGCTAATATGCTTATATGCTAATATGCTAATATGCTAATATGCTAATATGCTATGCTAATATGCTAATATGCTAATACGCTAATATGCTAATATGCTATGCTAATATGCTAATATGCTAATACGCTAACACGCTATGCTAATATGCTAATATGCTAATATGCTATGTTAATATGCTATGCTAATATGCTATGCTAATACGCTAACACGCTATGCTAATATGCTAATATGCTAATATGTTAATATGCTAATATGCTAATATGCTAATATGCTATGCTAATATGCTAATATGCTAATATGCTAATATGCTAATATGCTAATATGCTATGTTAATATGCTAATATGCTAATATGCTAATATGCTAATATGCTATGCTAATATGCTAATATGCTAATATGCTAATATGCTAATACGCTAACACGCTATGCTAATATGCTAATATGTTATGCTAATATGCTAATATACTAATATGCTAATTTGCTAATATGCTAATATGCTATGCTAATATGCTAAAATGCTAATATGCTAATATGCTAATATGCTAATATGCTATGCTAATATGCTAATATGCTAATACGCTAACACGCTATGCTAATATGCTAATATGCTAATATGCTAATATGCTAATATGCTAATATGCTATGCTAATATGCTAATATGCTAATATAATAATATGCTAATATGCTAATATGCTAATATGCTATGCTAATATGCTAATATGCTAATATGCTAATATGCTAATACGCTAACTCGCTATGCTAATATGCTAATATGCTAATATGCTAATATGCTATGCTAATATGCTAATATGCTAATATGTTAATATGCTAATATGTTAATATGCTAATACGCTAATATGCTATGCTAATATGCTAATATGCTAATATGCTAATATGCTATGCTAATATGCTAATATGTTAATATGCTAATATGCTATGCTAATATGTTAATATGCTAACATGCTAATATGCTATGTTAATACGCTAATATGCTAATATGCTAATATGCTAATATGCTAATATGCTAACATGCTATGCTAATATACTAATATGCTAATATGCTAATATGCTAATATGCTAATATGCTATGCTAATATGCTAATATACTAATATGCTAATATGCTATGCTAATATGCTATGCTAATATGCTATGCTAATACGCTAACACGCTATGCTAATATGCTAATATGCTAATATGCTAATATGCTATGCTAATATGCTAATATGCTATGTTAATATGCTAATATGCTATGCTAATATGCTAATATGCTAATATGCTAATATGCTAATATGATATGCTAATATGCTATGCTAATATGCTATGCTAATACGCTAACACGCTATGCTAATATGCTAATATGCTATGCTAATATGCTAATATGCTAATATGCTATGCTAATATGCTAATACGCTATCACGCTATGCTAATATGCTAATATGCTATGCTAATATGCTAATATGCTAATATGCTATGCTAATATGCTTATATGCTAATATGCTAATATGCTATGCTAATATGCTAATATGCTAATACGCTAATATGCTAATATGCTATGCTAATATGCTAATATGCTAATACGCTAACACGCTATGCTAATATGCTAATATGCTAATATGCTATGCTAATATGCTATGCTAATACGCTAACACGCTATGCTAATATGCTAATATGCTAATATGTTAATATACTAATATGCTAATATGCTAATATGCTATGCTAATATGCTAATATGCTAATATGCTAATATGCTAATATGCTATGTTAATATGCTAATATGCTAATATGCTAATATGCTAATATGCTATGCTAATATGCTAATATGCTAATATGCTAATATGCTATGCTAATACGCTAACACGCTATGCTAATATGCTAATATGCTATGCTAATATGCTAATATACTAATATGCTAATTTGCTAATATGCTAATATGCTATGCTAATATGCTAATATGCTAATATGCTAATATGCTAATACGCTAATATGCTAACACGCTATGCTAATATGCTAATATGCTAATATGCTAATATGCTATGCTAATATGCTAATATGCTAATACACTAACACGCTATGCTAATATGCTAATATGCTAATATGCTAATATGCTATGCTAATATGCTAATATGCTAATATGCTAATATGCTAATGTTAATATGCTAATATGCTATGCTAATATGCTAATATGCTAATACGCTAATATGCTAATATGCTATGCTAATATGCTAATATGCTAATATGCTAATATGCTATGCTAATATGCTAATATGCTAATATGCTAATATGCTATGCTAATATGCTAATATGTTAATATGCTAATATGCTATGCTAATATGCTAATATACTAATATGCTAATATGCTATGCTAATACGCTATGCTAACACGATATGCTAATATGCTAATATGCTAATATGCTATGCTAATATGCTAATATGCTAATACGCTAACACGCTATGCTAATATGCTAATATGCTAATATGCTATGCTAATATGCTAATTTGCTATGCTAATATACTAATATGCTAATATGCTAATATGCTAATATACTATGCTAATATACTATGCTAATATACTATGCTAATATGCTAATATGCTAATATGCTATGCTAATATGCTATGCTAATATGCTAATATGCTAATATGCTAATACACTAACACGCTATGCTAATATGTTAATATGCTAATATGCTATGCTAATATGCTAATATGTTAATATGCTAATATGCTATGCTAATATGCTAATATGCTAATATGCTAATATGCTAATATGCTAATATGCTAATACGCTAACATGCTAACACGCTATGCTAATATGCTAATATGCTAATATGCTAATATGCTAATATGCTATGCTAATATGCTAATATGCTAATACGCTAACACGCTATGCTAATATGCTAATATGCTAATATGCTAATATGCTAATATGCTAATATGCTAATATGCTATGCTAATATGCTAATATGCTAATATAATAATATGCTAATATGCTAATATGCTATGCTAATATGCTAATATGCTAATATGCTAATACGCTAACTCGCTATGCTAATATGCTAATATGCTAATATGCTAATATGCTATGCTAATATGCTAATATGCTAATATGTTAATATGCTAATATGTTAATATGCTAATACGCTAATATGCTATGCTAATATGCTAATATGCTAATATACTAATATGCTATGCTAATATGCTATGTTAATATGCTAATATGCTATGCTAATATGTTAATATGCTAATATGCTAATATGCTAATATGCTATGTTAATACGCTAATATGCTAATATGCTAATATGCTAATATGCTAATATGCTAACATGCTATGCTAATATGCTAATATGCTAATATGCTAATATGCTAATATGCTAATATGCTATGCTAATATGCTAATATGCTAATATGCTAATATACTAATATGCTAATATGCTATGCTAATATGCTATGCTAATATGCTATGCTAATACGCTAACACGCTATGCTAATATGCTAATATGCTAATATGCTAATATGCTAATATGCTAATATGCTATGCTAATATGCTAATATGCTATGTTAATATGCTAATATGCTATGCTAATATGCTAATATGCTAATATGCTAATATGATATGCTAATATGCTATGCTAATATGCTATGCTAATACGCTAACACGCTATGCTAATATGCTAATATGCTATGCTAATATACTAATATGCTAATATGCTATGCTAATATGCTAATACGCTATCACGCTATGCTAATATGCTAATATGCTAATATGCTATGCTAATATGCTAATATGCTAATATGCTATGCTAATATGCTTATATGCTAATATGCTAATATGCTATGCTAATATGCTAATATGCTAATACGCTAATATGCTAATATGCTATGCTAATATGCTAATATGCTAATACGCTAACACGCTATGCTAATATGCTAATATGCTAATATGCTATGCTAATATGCTATGCTAATATGCTATGCTAATACGCTAACACGCTATGCTAATATGCTAATATGCTAATATGTTAATATGCTAATATGCTAATATGCTAATATGCTATGCTAATATGCTAATATGCTAATATGCTAATATGCTAATATGCTATGTTAATATGCTAATATGCTAATATGCTAATATGCTAATATGCTAATATGCTAATATGCTAATATGCTAATATGCTAATACGCTAACACGCTATGCTAATATGCTAATATGCTATGCTAATATGCTAATATACTAATATGCTAATTTGCTAATATGCTAATATGCTATGCTAATATGCTAATATGCTAATATGCTAATATGCTAATATGCTAATACGCTAATATGCTAACACGCTATGCTAATATGCTAATATGCTAATATGCTATGCTAATATGCTAATATGCTAATACACTAACACGCTATGCTAATATGCTAATATGCTAATATGCTAATATGCTATGCTAATATGCTAATATGCTAATATGCTAATATGCTAATATGCTAATGTTAATATGCTAATATGCTATGCTAATATGCTAATATGCTAATATGCTAATACGCTAATATACTAACATGCTATGCTAATATGCTAATATGCTAATATGCTAATATGCTATGCTAATATGCTAATATGTTAATATGCTAATATGCTATGCTAATATGCTAATATACTAATATGCTAATATGCTATGCTAATACGCTATGCTAACACGATATGCTAATATGCTAATATGCTAATATGCTAATACGCTAATACGCTAATATGCTAACACGCTATGCTAATATGCTAATATGCTAATATGCTAATATGCTAATACGCTAATATGCTAACACGCTATGCTAATATGCTAATATGCTATGCTAATATGCTAATATGCTAATACGCTAACACGCTATGCTAATATGCTATACTAATATGCTAATATGCTATGCTAATATGCTATGTTAATATGCTAATATGCTAATATGCTAATATGCTAATATGCTATGCTAATATGCTAATATGTTAATATGCTAATATGCTATGCTAATATGCTAATACGTTAATACGCTAACACGCTATGCTAATATGCTAATATACTAATATGCTAATATGCTATGCTAATATGCTAATATGCTAATATGTTAATATGCTAATATGCTATGCTAATATGCTAATATGCTAATATGCTAATATGATATGCTAATATGCTATGCTAATATGCTAATATGCTAATACGCTAACACGCTATGCTAATATGCTAATATGCTATGCTAATATGCTAATATGCTAATATGCTATGCTAATATGCTAATACGCTAACACGCTATGCTAATATGCTAATATGTTAATATGCTAATATGCTATGCTAATATGCTAATATGCTAATATGCTATGCTAATATGCTAATATGCTAATATGCTAATATGCTATGCTAATATGCTAATATGCTAATATGCTATGTTAATATGCTAAATATGGTAATATGCTAATATGCTATGCTAATATGCTAATATGCTAATATGCTAATACGCTAACACGCTATGCTAATATGCTTATATGCTAATATGCTATGCTAATATGCTATGCTAATATGCTATGCTAATATGCTATGTTAATATGCTAATATGCTAATATGCTAATATGCTAATATGCTAATATGCTAATATGCTAATATGCTATGCTAATATGCTAATATGCTAATATGCTAATATGCTATGCTAATATGCTAATATGCTATGCTAATATGCTAATATGCTAATACGTTAACACGCTATGCTAATATGCTAATATGCTAATATGCTAATATGTTATGCTAATATGCTATGCTAATATGCTAATATGCTAATATGCTAATATGCTATGCTAATATGCTAATATGCTAATATGCTAATATGCTAATACGCTAACACGCTATGCTAATATGCTAATATGCTATGCTAATATGCTAATATGCTAATATGCTATGCTAATATGCTAATATGCTAATATGCTAATATGCTAATATGCTAATATGCTAATATGCTAATAGCTATGCTAATATGCTAATATGCTATAGCTAATATGCTATGCTAATATGCTAATATGCTATGCTAATATGCTAATATGCTAATATGCTAATATGCTATGTTAATATGCTAAATATGGTAATATGCTAATATGCTATGCTAATATGCTAATATGCTAATACGCTAACACGCTATGCTAATATGCTAATATGCTAATATGCTATGCTAATATGCTAATATGCTAATATGCTATGCTAATATACTAATATGCTAATATGCTAATATGCTATGCTAATATGCTAATATGCTAATATGCTAATATGCTAATATGCTATGCTAATATGCTAATATGCTAATACGCTAACACGCTATGCTAATATGCTAATATGCTAATATGCTATGCTAATATGCTAATATGCTAATATGCTAATATGCTAATATGCTAATATGTTAATATGCTAATATGCTAATATGCTATGCTAATATGCTAATATGCTATGCTAATATGCTAATATGCTAACACGCTATGCTAATATGCTAATATGCTAATATGCTAATATGCTAATACGCTAATATGCTAACACGCTATGCTAATATGCTAATATGCTAATATGCTATGCTAATATGCTAATATGTTAATACGCTAACACGCTATGCTAATATACTATGCTAATATGCTAATATGCTAATATACTATGCTAATATGCTAATATGCTAATATGCTAATATGCTATGCTAATATGCTAATATGCTAATACGCTAACACGCTATGCTAATATGCTAATATGCTAATATGCTAATATGCTATGCTAATATGCTATGCTAATATGCTATGCTAATATGCTAATATGCTATGCTAATATGCTAATATGCTAATATGCTAATATGCTATGCTAATATGCTAATATGCTAATATGTTAATATGCTATGCTAATATGCTAATATGCTAATATGCTAATATGCTAATATGCTATGCTAATATGCTATGGTAATATGCTAATATGCTAATACGCTAACACGCTATGCTAATATGCTATGCTAATATGCTAATATGCTAATATGCTAATATACTATGCTAATATGCTAATATGCTAATTTGCTAATATGCTATTCTAATATAATATGCTAATATGCTAATATGCTATGCTAATATGCTAATATGCTAATACGTTAACACGCTATGCTAATATGCTATGCTAATATGCTAATATGTTATGCTAATATGCTATGCTAATATGCTAATATGCTATACTAATATGCTAATATGCTAATACGCTAACACGTTTATACTATGCTAATATGCTAATATGCTAATATGCTATGTTAATATGCTAATATGCTAATATGCTAATATGCTATGCTAATATGCTAATATGCTAATGACGCTAACACGCTGCTAATATGCTAATATGCTAATATGCTAATATGCTATGCTAATATGCTAATATGCTAATATGCTATGCTAATATGCTAATATGCTAATATGCTAATATGCTAATATGCTAATATGCTATGCTAATATGCTAATATGCTAATATGCTAATATGCTAACACGCTATGCTAATATGCTAATATGCTAACACGCTATGCTAATATGCTATGCTAATATGCTAATATGCTTAAATGCTATGCTAATATGCTAACATGCTAATATGCTAACATGCTAATATGCTAATATGCTAATTTGCTAATATGCTAATATGCTATGCTAATATGCTAATATGCTAATATGCTAATATGCTATGCTAATATGCTAATATGCTAATATGCTAATATGCTAATATGCTAATATGCTATGCTAATATGCTAATATGCTAATATGCTAATATGCTATGCTAATATGCTAATATATTAATATACTAATATGCTAATATGCTAATATGCTAATATGCTATGCTAATATGCTAATATGCTAATATGCTAATATGCTAATATACTAATATGCTAATATGCTAATATGCTAATACGCTAATATGCTAACACGCTATGCTAATATGCTAATATGCTAATATGCTAATATGCTATGCTAATATGCTAATATGCTAATACGCTAACACGCTATGCTAATATGCTAATATGCTAATATGCTAATATGCTATGCTAATATGCTAATATGCTAATATGCTAATATGCTAATATGCTAATATGCTAATATGCTAATATGCTAATATGCTATGCTAATATGCTAATATGCTAATACGCTAACACGCTATGCAAATATGCTATGCTAATATGCTAATATGCTAATATGCTAATATGCTAATATACTATGCTAATATGCTAATATGCTAATATGCTAATATGCTAATATGCTATGCTAATATGCTAATATGCTAATATGCTAATATGCTAATATGCTAATATGCTAATATGCTAATATGCTAATATGCTATGCTAATATGCTAATATGCTAACACGTTATACTAATATGCTAATATGCTAATATGCTATGCTAATATGCTAATATGCTATGCTAATATGCTAATATGCTAATATGCTAATATGCTAACACGATATGCTAATATGCTAATATGCTAATATGCTAATATGCTAATATGCTATGCTAACACGCTATACTAATATGCTAATATGCTAATATGCTAATATGCTAATATGTTAATAAGCTAATATGCTAATATGCTAATATGCTAATATGCTATGCTAATTTGCTAATATGTTAATATGCTAATGCGCTAATATGCTAACACGCTATGCTAATATGCTAATATGCTATATGCTAATATGCTATGCTAATATGCTAATATGCTAATACGCTAATATGCTAACACGCTATGCTAATATGCTAATATGCTAATATGCTAATATGCTAATATGCTATGCTAATTTGCTAATATGCTAATGTGCTAATATGTTAATATGCTAACACGCTATGCTAATATGCTAATATGCTAATACGCTAATATGCTAACACGCTATGCTAATATGCTAATATGCTAATATGTTAATATGCTAATATGCTAATATGCTATGCTAATTTGCTAATATGCTAATGTGCTAATATGTTAATATGCTACACGCTATGCTAATATGCTAATATGCTAATATGCTAATATGCTAATATGTTAATATGCTAATATGCTAATATGCTATGCTAATATGCTAATATGCTAATATGCTAATATGCTATGCTAATATGCTAAAATGTTAATATGCTAATATGCTATGCTAATATGTTAATATGCTAATATGCTAATATGCTAATATGTTAATTCTCTAATATGCTAATATGCTAATATGCTAATATGCTAACATGCTATGCTAATATGCTAATATGCTAATATGCTAATACGCTAATATGCTATGCTAATATGCTAATATGCTAATATGCTAATATGCTATGCTAATATGCTAATATGCTAATATGCTAATATGCTAATACGCTAACACGCTATGCTAATATGCTAATATGCTATGCTAATATGCTAATATGCTAATATGCTATGCTAATATGTTAATACGCTAACACGCTATGCTAATATGCTAATATGCTAATATGCTATGCTAATATGCTAATATGCTAATATGCTAATATGCTAATATGCTATGCTAATATGCTAATATGCTATGCTAATATGCTAATATGCTAATATGCTAATATGCTATGTTAATATGCTAAATATGGTAATATGCTAATATGCTATGCTAATATGCTAATATGCTAATACGCTAACACGCTATGCTAATATGCTAATATGCTAATATGCTATGCTAATATGCTAATATGCTAATATGCTAATATGCTAATATGCTATGCTAATATACTAATATG
The DNA here is from genome assembly GCF_023856365.1 of Brienomyrus brachyistius. NCBI lineage: Eukaryota > Metazoa > Chordata > Actinopteri > Osteoglossiformes > Mormyridae > Brienomyrus > Brienomyrus brachyistius. The sequence continues at coordinate 24,572 of NW_026042844.1, forward strand.
CTAATATGCTAATATGCTATGCTAATATGCTAATATGCTAATATGCTAATATGCTAATATGCTAATATGCTATGCTAATATGCTAATATGCTAATACGCTAACACGCTATGCTAATATGCTAATATGCTAATATGCTAATATGCTATGCTAATATGCTAATATGCTAATATGCTAATATGCTAATATGCTAATATGCTAATATGCTAATATGCTAATATGCTATGCTAATATGCTAATATGCTAACACGCTATGCTAATATGCTAATATGCTAATATGCTAATATGCTAATACGCTAATATGCTAACACGCTATGCTAATATGCTAATATGCTAATATGCTAATATGCTAATATGCTATGCTAATATGCTAATATGCTAATACGCTAACACGCTATGCTAATATGCTATTCTAATATGCTAATATGCTAATATGCTAATATACTATGCTAATATGCTAATATGCTAATATGCTAATATGCTAATATGCTAATATGCTATGCTAATATGCTAATATGCTAATATGCTAATATGCTATGCTAATATGACTAATATGCTAATACGCTAACACGCTATGCTAATATGCTAATGTGCTAATATGCTAATATGCTATGCTAATATGCTATGCTAATATGCTAATATGCTAATATGCTAATATGCTATGCTAATATGCTAATATGCTAATATGCTATGCTAATATGCCTAATATGCTAATATGCTATGCTAATATGCTAATATGCTAATATGCTAATATGCTAATATGCTAATATGCTAATATGCTATGCTAATATGCTAATATGCTAATATGCTAATATGCTATGCTAATATGCTATGGTAATATGCTAATATGCTAATACGCTAACACGCTATGCTAATATACTATGCTAATATGCTAATATGCTAATATGCTAATATGCTAATATACTATGCTAATATGCTAATATGCTAATATGCTAATATGCTAATATGCTAATATGCTATGCTAATATGCTAATATGCTAATATGCTATGCTAATATGCTAATATGCTTAATATGCTAATATGTTAATATGCTAACACGCTATGCTAATATGCTAATATGCTATGCTAATATGGTAATATGCTTATATGCTATGCTAATATACTAATATGTTAATATGCTAATATGCTAATATGCTATGCTAATATGCTAATATGCTAATATGCTAATATGCTATGCTAATATGCTAATATGCTAATATGCTAATATGCTAATATGCTATGCTAAGATGTTAATATGCTAATATGCTAATATGCTAATATGCTATGCTAATATGCTAATATGCTAATACGCTAACACGCTATGCTAATATGCTAATATACTAATATGCTAATATGCTATGCTAATATGCTATGCTAATATGCTATGTTAATATGCTAATATGCTAATATGCTAATATGCTAATATACTATGCTAATATACTAATATGCTAATATGCTAATATGCTATGCTAATATGTTAATATGCTAATATGCTAATATGCTATGCTAATATGCTAATATGCTAATACGTTAACACGCTATGCTAATATGCTAATATGCTAATATGCTAATATGTTATGCTAATATGCTATGCTAATATGCTAATATGCTAATATGCTAATATGCTATGCTAATATGCTAATATGCTATGCTAATATGCTAATATGCTAATATGCTAATAACGCTAACACCTTATACTATGCTAATATGCTAATATGCTAATATGCTAATATGCTATGTTAATATGCTAATATGCTAATATGCTAATATGCTATGCTAATATGCTAATATGCTAATACGCTAACACGCTATGCTAATATGCTAATATGCTAATATGTTAATATGCTAATATGATAATATGCTAATATACTATGCTAATATGCTAATATGCTAATTTGCTAATATGCTATTCTAATATAATATGCTAATATGCTAATATGCTATGCTAATATGCTAATATGCTAATTACGTTAACACGCTATGCTAATATGCTAATATGCTAATATGCTAATATGTTATGCTAATATGCTATGCTAATATGATAATAGCTAATATGCTATACTAATATGCTAATATGCTAATACGCTAACACGTTATACTATGCTAATATGCTAATATGCTAATATGCTAATATGCTATGTTAATATGCTAATATGCTAATATGCTAATATGCTATGCTAATATGCTAATATGCTAATACGCTAACACGCTGCTAATATGCTAATATGCTAATATGCTAATATGCTATGCTAATATGCTAATATGCTAATATGCTATGCTAATATGCTAATATGCTAATATGCTAATATGCTATGCTAATATGCTAATATGCTAATATGCTAACACGCTATGCTAATATGCTATGCTAATATGCTAATATGCTAATACGCTAACACGCTGCTAATATGCTAATATGCTAATATGCTAATATGCTATGCTAATATGCTAATATGCTAATATGCTAATATGCTAATATGCTAATATGCTAATATGCTAATATGCTAATATGCTATGCTAATATGCTAATATGCTATGCTAATATGCTAATATGCTAACACGCTATGCTAATATGCTAATATGCTAATATGCTAATATGCTAATACGCTAATATGCTAACACGCTATGCTAATATGCTAATATGCTAATATGCTATGCTAATATGCTAATATGTTAATACGCTAACACGCTATGCTAATATACTATGCTAATATGCTAATATGCTAATATACTATGCTAATATGCTAATATGCTAATATGCTAATATGCTATGCTAATATACTATGCTAATATGCTAATATGCTAATATACTATGCTAATATGCTAATATGCTAATATGCTAATATGCTATGCTAATATGCTAATATGCTAATATGCTAATATGCTATGCTAATATGCTAATATGCTAATACGCTAACACGCTATGCTAATATGCTAATATGCTAATATGCTAATATGCTAATATGCTATGCTAATATGCTATGCTAATATGCTATGCTAATATGCTAATATGCTATGCTAATATGCTAATATGCTAATATGCTATGCTAATATGCTAATATGCTAATATGCTATGCTAATATGCTAATATGCTAATATGTTAATATGCTATGCTAATATGCTAATATGCTAATATGCTAATATGCTATGCTAATATGCTATGGTAATATGCTAATATGCTAATACGCTAACACGCTATGCTAATATGCTATGCTAATATGCTAATATGCTAATATGCTAATATACTATGCTAATATGCTAATATGCTAATTTGCTAATATGCTATTCTAATATAATATGCTAATATGCTAATATGCTATGCTAATATGCTAATATGCTAATACGTTAACACGCTATGCTAATATGCTATGCTAATATGCTAATATGTTATGCTAATATGCTATGCTAATATGCTAATATGCTAATATGCTAATATGCTATACTAATATGCTAATATGCTAATACGCTAACACGTTATACTATGCTAATATGCTAATATGCTAATATGCTAATATGCTATGTTAATATGCTAATATGGCTAATATGCTAATATGCTATGCTAATATGCTAATATGCTAATACGCTAACACGCTGCTAATATGCTAATATGCTAATATGCTAATATGCTATGCTAATATGCTAATATGCTAATATGCTATGCTAATATGCTAATATGCTAATATGCTAATATGCTAATATGCTATGCTAATATGCCTAATTATGCTAATATGCTAACACGCTATGCTAATATGCTAATATGCTAACACGCTATTGCTAATATGCTATGCTAATATGCTAATATGCTTAAATGCTATGCTAATATGCTAACATGCTAATATGCTAACATGCTAATATGCTAATGCTAATTTGCTAATATGCTAATATGCTATGCTAATATGCTAATATGCTAATATGCTAATATGCTAATATGCTATGCTAATATGCTAATATGCTAATATGCTAATATGCTAATATGCTATGCTAATATGCTAATATGCTAATATGCTAATATGCTAATATGCTATGCTAATATGCTAATATATTAATACTAATATGCTAATATGCTAATATGCTAATATGCTATGCTAATATGCTAATATGCTAATATGCTAATATGCTAATATACTAATATGCTAATATGCTAATATGCTAATACGCTAATATGCTAACACGCTATGCTAATATGCTAATATGCTAATATGCTAATATGCTATGCTAATATGCTAATATGCTAATACGCTAACACGCTATGCTAATATGCTAATATGCTAATATGCTAATATGCTATGCTAATATGCTAATATGCTAATATGCTAATATGCTAATATGCTATGCTAATATGCTAATACGCTAATATGCTAACATGCTATGCTAATATGCTAATATGCTAATATGCTATGCTAATATGCTAATATGCTAATACGCTAACACGCTATGTAAATATGCTAATATGCTAATATGCTATGCTAATATGCTAATATGCTAATATGCTAATATGCTAATATACTATGCTAATATGCTAATATGCTAATATGCTAATATGCTAATATGCTAATATGCTATGCTAATATGCTAATATGCTAATATGCTAATATGCTAATATGCTAATATGCTAATATGCTAATATGCTATGCTAATATGCTAATATGCTAACACGTTATACTAATATGCTAATATGCTAATATGCTATGCTAATATGCTAATATGCTATGCTAATATGCTAATATGCTAATATGCTAATATGCTAACACGATATGCTAATATGCTAATATGCTAATATGCTAATATGCTAATATGCTAATATGCTAACACGCTATGCTATGCTAATATGCTAATATGCTAATATGTTAATAAGCTAATATGCTAATATGCTAATATGCTAATATGCTAATATGCTAATATGCTATGCTAATTTGCTAATATGCTAATGTGCTAATATGTTAATATGCTAACACGCTATGCTAATATGCTAATATGCTAATACGCTAATATGCTAACACGCTATGCTAATATGCTAATATGCTAATATGCTAATATGCTAATATGCTAATATGCTATGCTAATTTGCTAATATGCTAATGTGCTAATATGTTAATATGCTAACACGCTATGCTAATATGCTAATATGCTAATATGCTAATATGCTAATATGCTAATATGTTAATATGCTAATATGCTAATATGCTATGCTAATATGCTAATATGCTAATATGCTAATATGCTATGCTAATATGCTAAAATGTTAATATGCTAATATGCTATGCTAATATGTTAATATGCTAATATGCTAATATGCTAATATGCTAATATGTTAATTCTCTAATATGCTAATATGCTAATATGCTAATATGCTAACATGCTATGCTAATATGCTAATATGCTAATATGCTAATACGCTAATATGCTATGCTAATATGCTAATATGCTAATATGCTAATATGCTATGCTAATATGCTAATATGCTAATATGCTAATATGCTAATACGCTAACACGCTATGCTAATATGCTAATATGCTATGCTAATATGCTAATATGCTAATATGCTATGCTAATATGTTAATACGCTAACACGCTATGCTAATATGCTAATATGCTATGCTAATATGCTAATATGCTAATATGCTAATATGCTATGCTAATATGCTAATATGCTATGCTAATATGCTAATATGCTAATATACTAATATGCTATGTTAATATGCTAAATATGGTAATATGCTAATATGCTATGCTAATATGCTAATATGCTAATACGCTAACACGCTATGCTAATATGCTAATATGCTAATATGCTATGCTAATATGCTAATATGCTAATATGCTATGCTAATATACTAATATGCCAATATGCTAATATGCTATGCTAATATGCTAATATGCTAATATGCTAATATGCTATGCTAATATGCTAATATGCTAATACGCTAACACGCTATGCTAATATGCTAATATGCTAATATGCTATGCTAATATGCTAATATGCTAATATGCTAATATGCTAATATGCTAATATGCTAATATGCTAATATGCTATGCTAATATGCTAATATGCTAACACGCTATGCTAATATGCTAATATGCTAATATGCTAATATGCTAATACGCTAATATGCTAACACGCTATGCTAATATGCTAATATGCTAATATGCTAATATGCTAATATGCTATGCTAATATGCTAATATGCTAATACGCTAACACGCTATGCTAATATGCTATTCTAATATGCTAATATGCTAATATGCTAATATACTATGCTAATATGCTAATATGCTAATATGCTAATATGCTATGCTAATATGCTAATATGCTAATATGCTAATATGCTATGCTAATATGCTAATATGCTAATACGCTAACACGCTATGCTAATATGCTAATATGCTAATATGCTAATATGCTATGCTAATATGCTATGCTAATATGCTAATATGCTAATATGCTAATATGCTAATATGCTATGCTAATATGCTAATATGCTAATATGCTATGCTAATATGCTAATATGCTAATATGCTATGCTAATATGCTAATATGCTAATATGCTAATATGCTAATATGCTATGCTAATATGCTAATATGCTAATATGCTAATATGCTATGCTAATATGCTATGGTAATATGCTAATATGCTAATACGCTAACACGCTATGCTAATATGCTATGCTAATATGCTAATATGCTAATATGTTAATATGCTAATATACTATGCTAATATGCTAATATGCTAATATGCTAATATGCTAATATGCTAATATGCTAATATGCTAATATGCTATGCTAATATGCTAATATGCTAATATGCTAATATGCTAATATGTTAATATGCTAACACGCTATGCTAATATGCTAATATGCTATGCTAATATGGTAATATGCTTATATGCTATGCTAATATACTAATATGTTAATATGCTAATATGCTAATATGCTATGCTAATATGCTAATATGCTAATATGCTAATATGCTATGCTAATATGCTAATATGCTAATATGCTAATATGCTAATATACTATGCTAAGATGTTAATATGCTAATATGCTAATATGCTATGCTATGCTAATATGCTAATATGCTAATATGCTAATACGCTAACACGCTATGCTAATATGCTAATATACTAATATGCTAATATGCTATGCTAATATGCTATGCTAATATGCTATGTTAATATGCTAATATGCTAATATGCTAATATGCTAATATGCTAATATACTATGCTAATATGCTAATATGCTAATATGCTAATATGCTAATATGCTAATATGCTAATATGCTATGCTAATATGTTAATATGCTAATATGCTAATATGCTATGCTAATATGCTAATATGCTAATACGTTAACACGCTATGCTAATATGCTAATATGCTAATATGCTAATATGTTATGCTAATATGCTATGCTAATATGCTAATATGCTAATATGCTAATATGCTAATATGCTATGCTAATATGCTAATATGCTAATATGCTAATACGCTAACACCTTATACTATGCTAATATGCTAATATGCTAATATGCTAATATGCTATGTTAATATGCTAATATGCTAATATGCTAATATGCTATGCTAATATGCTATGCTAATATGCTAATATGCTAATACGCTAACACGCTATGCTAATATGCTAATATGCTAATATGTTAATATGCTAATATGAATATATGCTAATATACTATGCTAATATGCTAATATGCTAATTTGGTAATATGCTATTCTAATATAATATGCTAATATGCTAATATGCTATGCTAATATGCTAATATGCTAATACGTTAACACGCTATGCTAATATGCTAATATGCTAATATGCTAATATGTTATGCTAATATGCTATGCTAATATGCTAATATGCTAATATGCTATACTAATATGCTAATATGCTAATACGCTAACACGTTATACTATGCTAATATGCTAATATGCTAATATGCTAATATGCTATGTTAATATGCTAATATGCTAATATGCTAATATGCTATGCTAATATGCTAATATGCTAATACGCTAACACGCTGCTAATATGCTAATATGCTAATATGCTAATATGCTATGCTAATATGCTAATATGCTAATATGCTATGCTAATATGCTAATATGCTAATATGCTAATATGCTATGCTAATATGCTAATATGCTAATATGCTAACACGCTATGCTAATATGCTATGCTAATATGCTAATATGCTTAAATGCTATGCTAATATGCTAACATGCTAATATGCTAACATGCTAATATGCTAATATGCTAATTTGCTAATATGCTAATATGCTATGCTAATATGCTAATATGTTAATATGCTAATATGCTATGCTAATATGTTAATATGCTAATATGCTAATATGCTATGTTAATACGCTAATATGCTAATATGCTAATATGCTAATATGCTAATATGCTAACATGCTATGCTAATATGCTAATATGCTAATATGCTAATATGCTAATATGCTAATATGCTATGCTAATATGCTAATATACTAATATGCTAATATGCTATGCTAATATGCTATGCTAATATGCTATGCTAATACGCTAACACGCTATGCTAATATGCTAATATGCTAATATGCTAATATGCTATGCTAATATGCTAATATGCTATGTTAATATGCTAATATGCTATGCTAATATGCTAATATGCTAATATGCTAATATGCTAATATGATATGCTAATATGCTATGCTAATATGCTATGCTAATACGCTAACACGCTATGCTAATATGCTAATATGCTATGCTAATATGCTAATATGCTAATATGCTATGCTAATATGCTAATACGCTATCACGCTATGCTAATATGCTAATATGCTAATATGCTATGCTAATATGCTAATATGCTAATATGCTATGCTAATATGCTTATATGCTAATATGCTAATATGCTATGCTAATATGCTAATATGCTAATACGCTAATATGCTAATATGCTATGCTAATATGCTAATATGCTAATACGCTAACACGCTATGCTAATATGCTAATATGCTAATATGCTATGCTAATATGCTATGCTAATATGCTATGCTAATACGCTAACACGCTATGCTAATATGCTAATATGCTAATATGTTAATATGCTAATATGCTAATATGCTAATATGCTATGCTAATATGCTAATATGCTAATATGCTAATATGCTAATATGCTATGTTAATATGCTAATATGCTAATATGCTAATATGCTAATATGCTATGCTAATATGCTAATATGCTAATATGCTAATATGCTAATACGCTAACACGCTATGCTAATATGCTAATATGCTATGCTAATATGCTAATATACTAATATGCTAATTTGCTAATATGCTAATATGCTATGCTAATATGCTATGCTAATATGCTAATATGCTAATATGCTAATATGCTAATACGCTAATATGCTAACACGCTATGCTAATATGCTAATATGCTAATATGCTAATATGCTATGCTAATATCCTAATATGCTAATACACTAACACGCTATGCTAATATGCTAATATGCTAATATGCTAATATGCTATGCTAATATGCTAATATGCTAATATGCTAATATGCTAATATGCTAATGTTAATATGCTAATATGCTATGCTAATATGCTAATATGCTAATACGCTAATATGCTAACATGCTATGCTAATATGCTAATATGCTAATATGCTAATATGCTATGCTAATATGCTAATATGCTAATATGCTAATATGCTATGCTAATATGCTAATATGTTAATATGCTAATATGCTATGCTAATATGCTAATAAACTAATATGCTAATATGCTATGCTAATACGCTATGCTAACACGATATGCTAATATGCTAATATGCTAATATGCTATGCTAATATGCTAATATGCTAATACGCTAAGACGCTATGCTAATATGCTAATATGCTAATATGCTATGCTAATATACTAATTTGCTATGCTAATATACTAATATGCTAATATGCTAATATGCTAATATACTATGCTAATATACTATGCTAATATACTATGCTAATATGCTAATATGCTAATATGCTAATATGCTAATATGCTATGCTAATATGCTATGCTAATATGCTAATATGCTAATATGCTAATACACTAACACGCTATGCTAATATGTTAATATGCTAATATGCTATGCTAATATGCTAATATGTTAATATGCTAATATGCTAATATGCTATGCTAATATGCTAATATGCTAATATGCTAATATGCTAATATGCTAATATGCTAATATGCTAATACGCTAACATGCTAACACGCTATGCTAATATGCTAATATGCTAATATGCTAATATGCTAATATGCTATGCTAATATGCTAATATGCTAATACGCTAATACGCTATGCTAATATGCTAATATGCTAATATGCTAATATGCTATGCTAATATGCTAATATGCTATATAATAATTTGCTAATATGCTAATATGCTATGCTAATATGCTAATATGCTATATGCTAATATGCTAATACGCTAACTCGCTATGCTATGCTAATATGCTAATATGCTAATATGCTATGCTAATATGCTAATATGCTAATATGTTAAATATGCTAATATGTTAATATGCTAATACGCTAATATGCTATGCTAATATGCTAATATGCTAATATGCTAATATGCTATGCTAATATGCTAATATGTTAATATGCTAATATGCTATGCTAATATGTTAATATGCTAATATGCTAATATGCTATGTTAATACGCTAATATGCTAATATGCTAATATGCTAATATGCTAATATGCTAACATGCTATGCTAATATGCTAATATGCTAATATGCTAATATGCTAATATGCTATGCTAATATGCTAATATGCTAATATGCTAATATGCTAATATGCTATGCTAATATGCTAATATACTAATATGCTAATATGCTATGCTAATATGCTATGCTAATATGCTATGCTAATACGCTAACACGCTATGCTAATATGCTAATATGGCTAATATGCTATGCTAATATGCTAATATGCTATGTTAATATGCTAATATGCTATGCTAATATGCTAATATGCTAATATGCTAATATGCTAATATGATATGCTAATATGCTATGCTAATATGCTATGCTAATACGCTAACACGCTATGCTAATATGCTAATATGCTATGCTAATATGCTAATATGCTAATATGCCTATGCTAATATGCTAATACGCTATCACGCTATGCTAATATGCTAATATGCTAATATGCTATGCTAATATGCTAATATGCTAATATGCTATGCTAATATGCTTATATGCTAATATGCTAATATGCTATGCTAATATGCTAATATGCTAATACGCTAATATGCTAATATGCTATGCTAATATGCTAATATGCTAATACGCTAACACGCTATGCTAATATGCTAATATGCTAATATGCTATGCTAATATGCTATGCTAATATGCTATGCTAATACGCTAACACGCTATGCTAATATGCTAATATGCTAATATGTTAATATGCTAATATGCTAATATGCTAATATGCTATGCTAATATGCTAATATGCTAATATGCTAATATGCTAATATGCTATGTTAATATGCTAATATGCTAATATGCTAATATGCTAATATGCTAATATGCTGCTATATGCTAATATGCTAATATGCTAATATGCTAATATGCTAATACGCTAACACGCTATGCTAATATGCTAATATGTTATGCTAATATGCTAATATACTAATATGCTATTTTGCTAATATGCTAATATGCTATGCTAATATGCTAATATGCTAATATGCTAATATGCTAATATGCTATGCTAATATGCTAATATGCTAATACGCTAACACGCTAACATGCTATGCTAATATGCTAATATGCTAATATGCTAATATGCTATGCTAATATGCTAATATGCTAATATGCTAATAGCTATGCTAATATGCTAATATGCTAATATGCTAATATGCTATGCTAATATGCTAATATACTAATATGCTAATATGCTATTGCTAATACGCTATGCTAACACGATATGCTAATATGCTAATATGCTAATATGCTATGCTAATATGCTAATATGCTAATACGCTAACACGCTATGCTAATATGCTAATATGCTAATATGCTATGCTAATATACTAATTTGCTTATGCTAATATACTAATATGCTAATATGCTAATATGCTAATATACTATGCTAATATACTATGCTAATATACTATGCTAATATGCTAATATGCTAATATGCTATGCTAATATGCTATGCTAATATGCTAATATGCTAATATGCTAATACACTAACACGCTATGCTAATATGTTAATATGCTAATATGCTATGCTAATATGCTAATATGTTAATATGCTAATATGCTATGCTAATATGCTAATATGCTAATATGCTAATATGCTAATATGCTAATATGCTAATATGCTAATACGCTAACATGCTAACACGCTATGCTAATATGCTAATATGCTAATATGCTAATATGCTATGCTAATATGCTAATATGCTAATAACGCTAATACGCTATGCTAATATGCTAATATGCTAATATGCTAATATGCTAATATGCTATGCTAATATGCTAATATGCTAATATAAGTAATATGCTAATATGCTAATATGCTATGCTATATATGCTAATATGCTAATATGCTAATATGCTAATACGCTAACTCGCTATGCTATGCTAATATGCTAATATGCTAATATGCTATGCTAATATGCTAATATGCTAATATGTTAATATGCTAATATGTTAATATGCTAATACGGCTAATATGCTATGCTATATATGCTAATTGCTAATATGCTAATATGCTAATATGCTAATATGCTATGCTAATATGCTAATATGTTAATATGCTAATATGCTATGCTAATATGTTAATATGCTAATATGCTAATATGCTATGTTAATACGCTAATATGCTAATATGCTAATATGCTAATATGCTAATATGCTAATATGCTAACATGCTATGCTAATATGCTAATATGCTAATATGCTAATATGCTAATATGCTATGCTAATATGCTAATATGCTAATATGCTAATATGCTAATATGCTATGCTAATATGCTAATATACTAATATGCTAATATGCTATGCTAATATGCTATGCTAATATGCTATGCTAATACGCTAACACGCTATGCTAATATGCTAATATGCTAATATGCTATGCTAATATGCTAATATGCTATGTTAATATGCTAATATGCTATGCTAATATGCTAATATGCTAATATGCTAATATGCTAATATGCTAATATGATATGCTAATATTGCTATGCTTAATATGCTATGCTAATACGCTAACACGCTATGCTAATATGCTAATATGCTATGCTAATATGCTAATATGCTAATATGCTATGCTAATATGCTAATACGCTATCACGCTATGCTAATATGCTAATATGCTAATATGCTATGCTAATATGCTTAATATGCTAATATGCTATGCTAATATGCTTATATGCTAATATGCTAATATGCTAATATGCTAATATGCTATGCTAATATGCTAATATGCTAATACGCTAATATGCTAATACGCTAATATGCTAATATGCTATGCTAATATGCTAATATGCTAATACGCTAAACACGCTATGCTAATATGCTAATATGCTAATATGCCTATGCTAATATGCTATGCTAATATGCTATGCTAATACGCTAACACGCTATGCTAATATGCTAATATGCTAATATGTTAATATGCTAATATGCTAATATGCTAATATGCTATGCTAATATGCTAATATGCTAATATGCTAATATGCTAATATGCTATGTTAATATTGCTAATATGCTAATATGCTAATATGCTAATATGCTAATATGCTAATATGCTAATATGCTAATATGCTAATATGCTAATACGCTAACACGCTATGCTAATATGCTAATATGTTGTGCTAATATGCTAATATACTAATATGCTAATTTGCTAATATGCTAATATGCTATGCTAATATGCTAATATGCTAATATGCTAATATGCTAATATGCTAATATGCTATGCTAATATGCTAATATGCTAATACGCTAACACGCTATGCTAATATGCTAATATGCTAATATGCTAATATGCTAATATGCTAATATGCTAATATGCTAATATGCTATGCTAATATGCTAATATGCTAATATAATAATATGCTAATATGCTTAATATGCTAATATGCTAAGCTAATATGCTAATATGCTAATATGCTAATATGCTAATACGCTAAACTCGCTATGCTAACTATATAGCTAATATGCTAATATGCTATAGCTATGCTATATGCTAATATGCTAATATGTTAATATGCTAATATGTTAATATGCTAATACGCTAATATGCTATGCTAATATGCTAATATGCTAATATGCTAATATGCTATGCTAATAATGCTAATATGTTAATATGCTAATATGCTATGCTAATATGTTAATATGCTAACATGCTAATATGCTATGTTAATACGCCTAATATGCTAATATGCTAATATGCCTAATATGCTATATGCTAATATGCTAACATGCTATGCTAATATACTAATATGCTAATATGCTAATATGCTAATATGCTAATATGCTATGCTAATATGCTAATATACTAATATGCTAATATGCTATGCTAATATGCCTATGCTCTAATATGCTATGCTAATACGCTAACACGCTATGCTAATATGCTAATATGCTAATATGCTAATATGCTATGCTAATATGCTAATATGCTATGTTAATATGCTAATATGCTATGCTAATATGCTAATATGCTAATATGCTAATATGCTAATATGATATGCTAATATGCTATGCTAATATGCTATGCTAATACGCTAACACGCTATGCTAATATGCTAATATGCTATGCTAATATGCTAATATGCTAATATGCTATGCTAATATGCTAATACGCTATCACGCTATGCTAATATGCTAATATGCTATGCTAATATGCTAATATGCTAATATGCTATGCTAATATGCTTATATGCTAATATGCTAATATGCTATGCTAATATGCTAATATGCTAATACGCTAATATGCTAATATGCTATGCTAATATGCTAATATGCTAATACGCTAACACGCTATGCTAATATGCTAATATGCTAATATGCTATGCTAATATGCTATGCTAATACGCTAACACGCTATGCTAATATGCTAATATGCTAATATGTTAATATACTAATATGCTAATGCTAATATGCTATTCTATATGCTAATATGCTAATATGCTAATATGCTAATATGCTATGTTAATCTATGTCTAATATGCTAATATGCTAAATATGCTATGCTAATATGCTAATATGCTTAATATGCTAATATGCTAATATGCTAATACGCTAACACGCTATGCTAATATGCTAATATGCTATGCTAATATGCTAATATACTAATATGCTAATTTGCTAATATGCTAATATGCTATGCTAATATGCTAAAATGCTAATATGCTAATATGCTAATACGCTAATATGCTAACACGCTATGCTAATATGCTAATATGCTAATATGCTAATATGCTATGCTAATATGCTAATATGCTAATACACTAAACACGCTATGCTAATATGCTAATATGCTAATATGCTAATATGCTATGCTAATATGCTAATATGCTAATATGCTAATATGCTAATATGCTAATGTTAATATGCTAATATGCTATGCTAATATGCTAATATGCTAATACGCTTAATATGCTAATATGCTATGCTAATATGCTAATATGCTAATATGCTAATATGCTATGCTAATATGCTAATTTGCTAATAGCTATGCTAATATGCTAATATGTTAATATGCTAATATGCTATGCTAATATGCTAATATACTAATAAGCTAATATGCTATGCTAATACGCTATGCTAACACGATATGCTAATATGCTAATATGCTAATATGCTATGCTAATATGCTAATATGCTAATACGCTAACACGCTATGCTAATATGCTAATATGCTAATATGCTATGCTAATATGCTAATTTGCTATGCTAATATACTAATATGCTAATATGCTAATATGCTAATATACTATGCTAATATACTATGCTAATATACTATGCTAATATGCTAATATGCTAATATGCTATGCTAATATGCTATGCTAATATGCTAATATGCTAATATGCTAATACACTAACACGCTATGCTAATATGTTAATATGCTAATATGCTATGCTAATATGCTAATATGTTAATATGCTAATATGCTATGCTAATATGCTAATATGCTAATATGCTAATATGCTAATATGCTAATATGCTAATCTAATACGCTAACTATGCTAACACGCTAATATGCTAATATGCTAATATGCTAATATGCTAATATGCTATGCTAATATGCTAATATGCTAATACGCTAACACGCTATGCTAATATGCTAATATGCTAATATGCTAATATGCTAATATGCTAATATGCTATGCTAATATGCTAATATAATAATATGCTAATATGCTAATATGCTATGCTAATATGCTAATATGCTAATATGCTAATACGCTAACTCGCTATGCTAATATGCTAATATGCTAATATGCTAATATGCTATGCTAATATGCTAATATGCTAATATGTTAATATGCTAATATGTTAATATGCTAATACGCTAATATGCTATGCTAATATGCTAATATGCTAATATACTAATATGCTATGCTAATATGCTATGTTAATATGCTAATATGCTATGCTAATATGTTAATATGCTAATATGCTAATATGCTAATATGCTATGTTAATACGCTAATATGCTAATATGCTAATATGCTAATATGCTAATATGCTAACATGCTATGCTAATATGCTAATATGCTAATATGCTAATATGCTAATATGCTATGCTAATATGCTAATATGCTAATATGCTAATATACTAATATGCTAATATGCTATGCTAATATGCTATGCTAATATGCTATGCTAATACGCTAACACGCTATGCTAATATGCTAATATGCTAATATGCTAATATGCTAATATGCTAATATGCTAATATGCTAATATGCTATGCTAATATGCTAATATGCTATGTTAATATGCTAATATGCTATGCTAATATGCTAATATGCTAATATGCTAATATGATATGCTAATATGCTATGCTAATATGCTATGCTAATACGCTAACACGCTATGCTAATATGCTAATATGCTATGCTAATATGCTAATATGCTAATATGCTATGCTAATATGCTAATACGCTATCACGCTATGCTAATATGCTAATATGCTAATATGCTATGCTAATATGCTAATATGCTAATATGCTATGCTAATATGCTTATATGCTAATATGCTAATATGCTATGCTAATATGCTAATATGCTAATACGCTAATATGCTAATATGCTATGCTAATATGCTAATATGCTAATACGCTAACACGCTATGCTAATATGCTAATATGCTAATATGCTATGCTAATATGCTATGCTAATATGCTATGCTAATACGC
Organism: Brienomyrus brachyistius; assembly: GCF_023856365.1. Taxonomy (NCBI): domain Eukaryota; kingdom Metazoa; phylum Chordata; class Actinopteri; order Osteoglossiformes; family Mormyridae; genus Brienomyrus; species Brienomyrus brachyistius. Next base: position 42,002 of record NW_026042844.1, read on the forward strand.
TAACACGCTATGCTAATATGCTAATATGCTAATATGTTAATATGCTAATATGCTAATATGCTAATATGCTATGCTAATATGCTAATATGCTAATATGCTAATATGCTAATATGCTAATATGCTATGTTAATATGCTAATATGCTAATATGCTAATATGCTAATATGCTAATATGCTATATGCTAATATGCTAATACGCTAACACGCTATGCTAATATGCTAATATGCTATGCTAATATGCTAATATACTAATATGCTAATTTGCTAATATGCTAATATGCTATGCTAATATGCTAATATGCTAATATGCTAATATGCTAATATGCTAATACGCTAATATGCTAACACGCTATGCTAATATGCTAATATGCTAATATGCTATGCTAATATGCTAATATGCTAATACACTAACACGCTATGCTAATATGCTAATATGCTAATATGCTAATATGCTATGCTAATATGCTAATATGCTAATATGCTAATATGCTAATGTTAATATGCTAATATGCTATGCTAATATGCTAATATGCTAATATGCTAATACGCTAATATACTAACATGCTATGCTAATATGCTAATATGCTAATATGCTAATATGCTATGCTAATATGCTAATATGTTAATATGCTAATATGCTATGCTAATATGCTAATATACTAATATGCTAATATGCTATGCTAATACGCTATGCTAACACGATATGCTAATATGCTAATATGCTAATATGCTAATACGCTAATACGCTAATATGCTAACACGCTATGCTAATATGCTAATATGCTAATATGCTAATATGCTAATACGCTAATATGCTAACACGCTATGCTAATATGCTAATATGCTATGCTAATATGCTAATATGCTAATACGCTAACACGCTATGCTAATATGCTATACTAATATGCTAATATGCTATGCTAATATGCTATGTTAATATGCTAATATGCTAATATGCTAATATGCTAATATGCTATGCTAATATGCTAATATGTTAATATGCTAATATGCTATGCTAATATGCTAATACGTTAATACGCTAACACGCTATGCTAATATGCTAATATACTAATATGCTAATATGCTATGCTAATATGCTAATATGCTAATATGTTAATATGCTAATATGCTATGCTAATATGCTAATATGCTAATATGCTAATATGATATGCTAATATGCTATGCTAATATGCTAATATGCTAATACGCTAACACGCTATGCTAATATGCTAATATGCTATGCTAATATGCTAATATGCTAATATGCTATGCTAATATGCTAATACGCTAACACGCTATGCTAATATGCTAATATGTTAATATGCTAATATGCTATGCTAATATGCTAATATGCTAATATGCTATGCTAATATGCTAATATGCTAATATGCTAATATGCTATGCTAATATGCTAATATGCTAATATGCTATGTTAATATGCTAAATATGGTAATATGCTAATATGCTATGCTAATATGCTAATATGCTAATATGCTAATACGCTAACACGCTATGCTAATATGCTAATATGCTAATATGCTATGCTAATATGCTATGCTAATATGCTATGCTAATATGCTATGTTAATATGCTAATATGCTAATATGCTAATATGCTAATATGCTAATATGCTAATATGCTAATATACTATGCTAATATGCTAATATGCTAATATGCTAATATGCTATGCTAATATGCTAATATGCTATGCTAATATGCTAATATGCTAATACGTTAACACGCTATGCTAATATGCTAATATGCTAATATGCTAATATGTTATGCTAATATGCTATGCTAATATGCTAATATGCTAATATGCTAATATGCTATGCTAATATGCTAATATGCTAATATGCTAATATGCTAATATGCTAATATGCTATGCTAATATGCTAATATGCTAATATGCTATGCTAATATGTTAATACGCTAACACGCTATGCTAATATGCTAATATGCTAATATGCTAATATGCTAATATGCTATGCTAATATGCTAATATGCTATGCTAATATGCTAATATGCTATGCTAATATGCTAATATGCTATGCTAATATGCTAATATGCTAATATGCTAATATGCTATGTTAATATGCTAAATATGGTAATATGCTAATATGCTATGCTAATATGCTAATATGCTAATACGCTAACACGCTATGCTAATATGCTAATATGCTAATATGCTATGCTAATATGCTAATATGCTAATATGCTATGCTAATATACTAATATGCTAATATGCTAATATGCTATGCTAATATGCTAATATGCTAATATGCTAATATGCTAATATGCTATGCTAATATGCTAATATGCTAATACGCTAACACGCTATGCTAATATGCTAATATGCTAATATGCTATGCTAATATGCTAATATGCTAATATGCTAATATGCTAATATGCTAATATGTTAATATGCTAATATGCTAATATGCTATGCTAATATACTAATATGCTATGCTAATATGCTAATATGCTAACACGCTATGCTAATATGCTAATATGCTAATATGCTAATATGCTAATATGCTAATACGCTAATATGCTAACACGCTATGCTAATATGCTAATATGCTAATATGCTATGCTAATATGCTAATATGTTAATACGCTAACACGCTATGCTAATATACTATGCTAATATGCTAATATGCTAATATACTATGCTAATATGCTAATATGCTAATATGCTAATATGCTAATATGCTATGCTAATATGCTAATATGCTAATACGCTAACACGCTATGCTAATATGCTAATATGCTAATATGCTAATATGCTATGCTAATATGCTATGCTAATATGCTATGCTAATATGCTAATATGCTATGCTAATATGCTAATATGCTAATATGCTAATATGCTATGCTAATATGCTAATATGCTAATATGTTAATATGCTATGCTAATATGCTAATATGCTAATATGCTAATATGCTAATATGCTATGCTAATATGCTATGGTAATATGCTAATATGCTAATACGCTAACACGCTATGCTAATATGCTATGCTAATATGCTAATATGCTAATATGCTAATATACTATGCTAATATGCTAATATGCTAATTTGCTAATATGCTATTCTAATATAATATGCTAATATGCTAATATGCTATGCTAATATGCTAATATGCTAATACGTTAACACGCTATGCTAATATGCTATGCTAATATGCTAATATGTTATGCTAATATGCTATGCTAATATGCTAATATGCTATACTAATATGCTAATATGCTAATACGCTAACACGTTATACTATGCTAATATGCTAATATGCTAATATGCTATGTTAATATGCTAATATGCTAATATGCTAATATGCTATGCTAATATGCTAATATGCTAATACGCTAACACGCTGCTAATATGCTAATATGCTAATATGCTAATATGCTATGCTAATATGCTAATATGCTAATATGCTATGCTAATATGCTAATATGCTAATATGCTAATATGCTAATATGCTAATATGCTATGCTAATATGCTAATATGCTAATATGCTAACACGCTATGCTAATATGCTAATATGCTAACACGCTATGCTAATATGCTATGCTAATATGCTAATATGCTTAAATGCTATGCTAATATGCTAACATGCTAATATGCTAACATGCTAATATGCTAATATGCTAATTTGCTAATATGCTAATATGCTATGCTAATATGCTAATATGCTAATATGCTAATATGCTAATATGCTATGCTAATATGCTAATATGCTAATATGCTAATATGCTAATATGCTATGCTAATATGCTAATATGCTAATATGCTAATATGCTATGCTAATATGCTAATATATTAATATACTAATATGCTAATATGCTAATATGCTAATATGCTATGCTAATATGCTAATATGCTAATATGCTAATATGCTAATATACTAATATGCTAATATGCTAATATGCTAATACGCTAATATGCTAACACGCTATGCTAATATGCTAATATGCTAATATGCTAATATGCTATGCTAATATGCTAATATGCTAATACGCTAACACGCTATGCTAATATGCTAATATGCTAATATGCTAATATGCTATGCTAATATGCTAATATGCTAATATGCTAATATGCTAATATGCTAATATGCTATGCTAATATGCTAATACGCTAATATGCTAACATGCTATGCTAATATGCTAATATGCTAATATGCTATGCTAATATGCTAATATGCTAATACGCTAACACGCTATGCAAATATGCTAATATGCTAATATGCTATGCTAATATGCTAATATGCTAATATGCTAATATGCTAATATACTATGCTAATATGCTAATATGCTAATATGCTAATATGCTAATATGCTATGCTAATATGCTAATATGCTAATATGCTAATATGCTAATATGCTAATATGCTAATATGCTAATATGCTAATATGCTATGCTAATATGCTAATATGCTAACACGTTATACTAATATGCTAATATGCTAATATGCTATGCTAATATGCTAATATGCTATGCTAATATGCTAATATGCTAATATGCTAATATGCTAACACGATATGCTAATATGCTAATATGCTAATATGCTAATATGCTAATATGCTAATATGCTAACACGCTATGCTAATATGCTAATATGCTAATATGCTAATATGCTAATATGTTAATAAGCTAATATGCTAATATGCTAATATGCTAATATGCTATGCTAATTTGCTAATATGTTAATATGCTAATGCGCTAATATGCTAACACGCTATGCTAATATGCTAATATGCTAATATGCTAATATGCTATGCTAATATGCTAATATGCTAATACGCTAATATGCTAACACGCTATGCTAATATGCTAAATGCTAATATGCTAATATGCTAATATGCTATGCTAATTTGCTAATATGCTAATGTGCTAATATGTTAATATGCTAACACGCTATGCTAATATGCTAATATGCTAATACGCTAATATGCTAACACGCTATGCTAATATGCTAATATGCTAATATGCTAATATGCTAATATGCTAATATGCTATGCTAATTTGCTAATATGCTAATGTGCTAATATGTTAATATGCTAACACGCTATGCTAATATGCTAATATGCTAATATGCTAATATGCTAATATGTTAATATGCTAATATGCTAATATGCTATGCTAATATGCTAATATGCTAATATGCTAATATGCTATGCTAATATGCTAAAATGTTAATATGCTAATATGCTATGCTAATATGTTAATATGCTAATATGCTAATATGCTAATATGTTAATTCTCTAATATGCTAATATGCTAATATGCTAATATGCTAACATGCTATGCTAATATGCTAATATGCTAATATGCTAATACGCTAATATGCTATGCTAATATGCTAATATGCTAATATGCTAATATGCTATGCTAATATGCTAATATGCTAATATGCTAATATGCTAATACGCTAACACGCTATGCTAATATGCTAATATGCTATGCTAATATGCTAATATGCTAATATGCTATGCTAATATGTTAATACGCTAACACGCTATGCTAATATGCTAATATGCTAATATGCTATGCTAATATGCTAATATGCTAATATGCTAATATGCTAATATGCTATGCTAATATGCTAATATGCTATGCTAATATGCTAATATGCTAATATGCTAATATGCTATGTTAATATGCTAAATATGGTAATATGCTAATATGCTATGCTAATATGCTAATATGCTAATACGCTAACACGCTATGCTAATATGCTAATATGCTAATATGCTATGCTAATATGCTAATATGCTAATATGCTAATATGCTAATATGCTATGCTAATATACTAATATGCTAATATGCTATGCTAATATGCTAATATGCTAATATGCTAATATGCTAATATGCTATGCTAATATGCTAATATGCTAATACGCTAACACGCTATGCTAATATGCTAATATGCTAATATGCTAATATGCTATGCTAATATGCTAATATGCTAATATGCTAATATGCTAATATGCTAATATGCTAATATGCTAATATGCTAATATGCTATGCTAATATGCTAATATGCTAACACGCTATGCTAATATGCTAATATGCTAATATGCTAATATGCTAATACGCTAATATGCTAACACGCTATGCTAATATGCTAATATGCTAATATGCTAATATGCTAATATGCTATGCTAATATGCTAATATGCTAATACGCTAACACGCTATGCTAATATGCTATTCTAATATGCTAATATGCTAATATGCTAATATACTATGCTAATATGCTAATATGCTAATATGCTATGCTAATATGCTAATATGCTAATATGCTAATATGCTATGCTAATATGCTAATATGCTAATACGCTAACACGCTATGCTAATATGCTAATATGCTAATATGCTAATATGCTATGCTAATATGCTATGCTAATATGCTAATATGCTAATATGCTAATATGCTATGCTAATATGCTAATATGCTAATATGCTATGCTAATATGCTAATATGCTAATATGCTATGCTAATATGCTAATATGCTAATATGCTAATATGCTAATATGCTAATATGCTAATATGCTAATATGCTATGCTAATATGCTAATATGCTAATATGCTAATATGCTATGCTAATATGCTATGGTAATATGCTAATATGCTAATACGCTAACACGCTATGCTAATATGCTATGCTAATATGCTAATATGCTAATATGCTAATATGCTAATATGCTAATATGCTAATATGCTAATACGCTAACATGCTAACACGCTATGCTAATATGCTAATATGCTAATATGCTAATATGCTAATATGCTAATATGCTATGCTAATATGCTAATATGCTAATACGCTAACACGCTATGCTAATATGCTAATATGCTAATATGCTAATATGCTAATATGCTAATATGCTATGCTAATATGCTAATATGCTAATATAATAATATGCTAATATGCTAATATGCTATGCTAATATGCTAATATGCTAATATGCTAATATGCTAATACGCTAACTCGCTATGCTAATATGCTAATATGCTAATATGCTAATATGCTATGCTAATATGCTAATATGCTAATATGTTAATATGCTAATATGTTAATATGCTAATACGCTAATATGCTATGCTAATATGCTAATATGCTAATATACTAATATGCTATGCTAATATGCTAATATGTTAATATGCTAATATGCTATGCTAATATGTTAATATGCTAATATGCTAATATGCTAATATGCTATGTTAATACGCTAATATGCTAATATGCTAATATGCTAATATGCTAATATGCTAACATGCTATGCTAATATGCTAATATGCTAATATGCTAATATGCTAATATGCTATGCTAATATGCTAATATGCTAATATACTAATATGCTAATATGCTATGCTAATATGCTATGCTAATATGCTATGCTAATACGCTAACACGCTATGCTAATATGCTAATATGCTAATATGCTAATATGCTATGCTAATATGCTAATATGCTATGTTAATATGCTAATATGCTATGCTAATATGCTAATACGCTAATATGCTAATATGATATGCTAATATGCTAATATGCTAATATGCTAATATGCTATGCTAATATGCTAATATGCTAATATGCTAATATGCTATGCTAATATGCTAATATGTTAATATGCTAATATGCTATGCTAATATGCTAATAAACTAATATGCTAATATGCTATGCTAATACGCTATGCTAACACGATATGCTAATATGCTAATATGCTAATATGCTATGCTAATATGCTAATATGCTAATACGCTAAGACGCTATGCTAATATGCTAATATGCTAATATGCTATGCTAATATACTAATTTGCTATGCTAATATACTAATATGCTAATATGCTAATATGCTAATATACTATGCTAATATACTATGCTAATATACTATGCTAATATGCTAATATGCTAATATGCTATGCTAATATGCTATGCTAATATGCTAATATGCTAATATGCTAATACACTAACACGCTATGCTAATATGTTAATATGCTAATATGCTATGCTAATATGCTAATATGTTAATATGCTAATATGCTAATATGCTATGCTAATATGCTAATATGCTAATATGCTAATATGCTAATATGCTAATATGCTAATACGCTAACATGCTAACACGCTATGCTAATATGCTAATATGCTAATATGCTAATATGCTAATATGCTATGCTAATATGCTAATATGCTAATACGCTAATACGCTATGCTAATATGCTAATATGCTAATATGCTAATATGCTATGCTAATATGCTAATATGCTAATATAATAATATGCTAATATGCTAATATGCTATGCTAATATGCTAATATGCTAATATGCTAATATGCTAATACGCTAACTCGCTATGCTATGCTAATATGCTAATATGCTAATATGCTATGCTAATATGCTAATATGCTAATATGTTAATATGCTAATATGTTAATATGCTAATACGCTAATATGCTATGCTAATATGCTAATATGCTAATATGCTAATATGCTATGCTAATATGCTAATATGTTAATATGCTAATATGCTATGCTAATATGTTAATATGCTAATATGCTAATATGCTATGTTAATACGCTAATATGCTAATATGCTAATATGCTAATATGCTAATATGCTAACATGCTATGCTAATATGCTAATATGCTAATATGCTAATATGCTAATATGCTATGCTAATATGCTAATATGCTAATATGCTAATATGCTAATATGCTATGCTAATATGCTAATATACTAATATGCTAATATGCTATGCTAATATGCTATGCTAATATGCTATGCTAATACGCTAACACGCTATGCTAATATGCTAATATGCTAATATGCTATGCTAATATGCTAATATGCTATGTTAATATGCTAATATGCTATGCTAATATGCTAATATGCTAATATGCTAATATGCTAATATGATATGCTAATATGCTATGCTAATATGCTATGCTAATACGCTAACACGCTATGCTAATATGCTAATATGCTATGCTAATATGCTAATATGCTAATATGCTATGCTAATATGCTAATACGCTATCACGCTATGCTAATATGCTAATATGCTAATATGCTATGCTAATATGCTAATATGCTAATATGCTATGCTAATATGCTTATATGCTAATATGCTAATATGCTATGCTAATATGCTAATATGCTAATACGCTAATATGCTAATATGCTATGCTAATATGCTAATATGCTAATACGCTAACACGCTATGCTAATATGCTAATATGCTAATATGCTATGCTAATATGCTATGCTAATATGCTATGCTAATACGCTAACACGCTATGCTAATATGCTAATATGCTAATATGTTAATATGCTAATATGCTAATATGCTAATATGCTATGCTAATATGCTAATATGCTAATATGCTAATATGCTAATATGCTATGTTAATATGCTAATATGCTAATATGCTAATATGCTAATATGCTAATATGCTATGCTAATATGCTAATATGCTAATATGCTAATATGCTAATACGCTAACACGCTATGCTAATATGCTAATATGTTATGCTAATATGCTAATATACTAATATGCTAATTTGCTAATATGCTAATATGCTATGCTAATATGCTAATATGCTAATATGCTAATATGCTAATATGCTAATATGCTATGCTAATATGCTAATATGCTAATACGCTAACACGCTAACATGCTATGCTAATATGCTAATATGCTAATATGCTAATATGCTATGCTAATATGCTAATATGCTAATATGCTAATATGCTATGCTAATATGCTAATATGTTAATATGCTAATATGCTATGCTAAAATGCTAATATACTAATATGCTAATATGCTATGCTAATACGCTATGCTAACACGATATGCTAATATGCTAATATGCTAATATGCTATGCTAATATGCTAATATGCTAATACGCTAACACGCTATGCTAATATGCTAATATGCTAATATGCTATGCTAATATACTAATTTGCTATGCTAATATACTAATATGCTAATATGCTAATATGCTAATATACTATGCTAATATACTATGCTAATATACTATGCTAATATGCTAATATGCTAATATGCTATGCTAATATGCTATGCTAATATGCTAATATGCTAATATGCTAATACACTAACACGCTATGCTAATATGTTAATATGCTAATATGCTATGCTAATATGCTAATATGTTAATATGCTAATATGCTATGCTAATATGCTAATATGCTAATATGCTAATATGCTAATATGCTAATATGCTAATATGCTAATATGCTAATACGCTAACATGCTAACACGCTATGCTAATATGCTAATATGCTAATATGCTAATATGCTATGCTAATATGCTAATATGCTAATACGCTAATACGCTATGCTAATATGCTAATATGCTAATATGCTAATATGCTAATATGCTATGCTAATATGCTAATATGCTAATATAATAATATGCTAATATGCTAATATGCTATGCTAATATGCTAATATGCTAATATGCTAATATGCTAATACGCTAACTCGCTATGCTATGCTAATATGCTAATATGCTAATATGCTATGCTAATATGCTAATATGCTAATATGTTAATATGCTAATATGTTAATATGCTAATACGCTAATATGCTATGCTAATATGCTAATATGCTAATATGCTAATATGCTAATATGCTAATATGCTATGCTAATATGCTAATATGTTAATATGCTAATATGCTATGCTAATATGTTAATATGCTAATATGCTAATATGCTATGTTAATACGCTAATATGCTAATATGCTAATATGCTAATATGCTAATATGCTAATATGCTAACATGCTATGCTAATATGCTAATATGCTAATATGCTAATATGCTAATATGCTATGCTAATATGCTAATATGCTAATATGCTAATATGCTAATATGCTATGCTAATATGCTAATATACTAATATGCTAATATGCTATGCTAATATGCTATGCTAATATGCTATGCTAATACGCTAACACGCTATGCTAATATGCTAATATGCTAATATGCTATGCTAATATGCTAATATGCTATGTTAATATGCTAATATGCTATGCTAATATGCTAATATGCTAATATGCTAATATGCTAATATGCTAATATGCTATGCTAATATGCTATGCTAATATGCTATGCTAATACGCTAACACGCTATGCTAATATGCTAATATGCTATGCTAATATGCTAATATGCTAATATGCTATGCTAATATGCTAATACGCTATCACGCTATGCTAATATGCTAATATGCTAATATGCTATGCTAATATGCTAATATGCTAATATGCTATGCTAATATGCTTATATGCTAATATGCTAATATGCTAATATGCTAATATGCTATGCTAATATGCTAATATGCTAATACGCTAATATGCTAATACGCTATATGCTAATATGCTATGCTAATATGCTAATATGCTAATACGCTAACACGCTATGCTAATATGCTAATATGCTAATATGCTATGCTAATATGCTATGCTAATATGCTATGCTAATACGCTAACACGCTATGCTAATATGCTAATATGCTAATATGTTAATATGCTAATATGCTAATATGCTAATATGCTATGCTAATATGCTAATATGCTAATATGCTAATATGCTAATATGCTATGTTAATATGCTAATATGCTAATATGCTAATATGCTAATATGCTAATATGCTAATATGCTATGCTAATATGCTAATATGCTAATATGCTAATATGCTAATATGCTAATACGCTAACACGCTATGCTAATATGCTAATATGTTGTGCTAATATGCTAATATACTAATATGCTAATTTGCTAATATGCTAATATGCTATGCTAATATGCTAATATGCCTAATATGCTAATATGCTAATATGCTAATATGCTATGCTATATGCTAATATGCTAATACGCTAACACGCTATGCTAATATGCTAATATGCTAATATGCTAATATGCTAATATGCTAATATGCTAATATGCTATGCTAATATGCTAATATGCTAATATAATAATATGCTAATATGCTAATATGCTAATATGCTATGCTAATATGCTAATATGCTAATATGCTAATATGCTAATACGCTAACTCGCTATGCTAATATGCTAATATGCTAATATGCTAATATGCTATGCTAATATGCTAATATGCTAATATGTAATATGCTAATATGTTAATATGCTAATACGCTAATATGCTATGCTAATATGCTAATATGCTAATATGCTAATTTGCTATGCTAATATGCTAATATGTTAATATGCTAATATGCTATGCTAATATGTTAATATGCTAACATGCTAATATGCTATGTTAATACGCTAATATGCTAATATGCTAATATGCTAATATGCTAATATGCTAACATGCTATGCTAATATACTAATATGTCTAATATGCTAATATGCTAATATGCTAATATGCTATGCTAATATGCTAATATACTAATATGCTAATATGCTATGCTAATATGCTATGCTTAATATGCTATGCTAATACGCTAACACGCTATGCTAATATGCTAATATGCTAATATGCTAATTTGCTATGCTAATATGCTAATATGCTATGTTAATATGCTAATATGCTATGCTAATATGCTAATATGCTAATATGCTAATATATGCTAATATGATATGCTAATATGCTATGCTTAATATGCTATGCTAATACGCTAACACGCTATGCTAATATGCTAATATGCTATGCTAATAGCTAATATGCTAATATGCTATGCTAATATGCTAATACGCTATCACGCTATGCTAATATGCTAATATGCTATGCTAATATGCTAATACGCTAACACGCTATGCTAATATGCTAATATGCTAATTGCTATGCTAATATGCTATGCTAATACGCTAACACGCTATGCTAATATGCTAATATGCTAATATGTTAATATACTAATATGCTAATATGCTAATATGCTATGCTAATATGCTAATATGCTAATATGCTAATATGCTAATATGCTATGTTAATATGCTAATATGCTAATATGCTAATATGCTAATATGCTATGCTAATATGCTAATATGCTAATATGCTAATATGCTAATATGCTAATACGCTAACACGCTATGCTAATATGCTAATATGCTATGCTAATATGCTAATATACTAATATGCTAATTGCTAATATGCTAATATGCTATGCTAATATGCTAAAATGCTAATATGCTAATATGCTAAATACGCTAATATGCTAACACGCTATGCTAATATGCTAATATGCTAATATGCTAATATGCTATGCTAATATGCTAATATGCTAATACACTAACACGCTATGCTAATATGCTAATATGCTAATATGCTAATATGCTATGCAATATGCTAATATGCTAATATGCTTAATATGCTAATATGCTAATGTTAATATGCTAATATGCTATGCTAATATGCTAATATGCTAATACGCTAATATGCTAATATGCTATGCTAAATGCTAATATGCTAATATGCTAATATGCTATGCTAATATGCTAATATGCTAATATGCTAATATGCTATGCTAATATGCTAATATGTTAATATGCTAATATGCTATGCTAATATGCTAATATACTAATATGCTAATATGCTATGCTAATACGCTATGCTAACACGATATGCTAATATGCTAATATGCTAATATGCTATGCTAATATGCTAATATGCTAATACGCTAACACGCTATGCTAATATGCTAATATGCTAATATGCTATGCTAATATGCTAATTTGCTATGCTAATATACTAATATGCTAATATGCTAATATGCTAATATACTATGCTAATATACTATGCTAATATACTATGCTAATATGCTAATATGCTAATATGCTATGCTAATATGCTATGCTAATATGCTAATATGCTAATATGCTAATACACTAACACGCTATGCTAATTATGTTAATATGCTAATATGCTATGCTAATATGCTAATATGTTAATATGCTATATGCTATGCTAATATGCTATATGCTAATATGCTAATATGCTAATATGCTAATATGCTAATATGCTAATATGCTAATATGCTAATACGCTAACATGCTAACACGCTATGCTAATATGCTAATATGCTAATATGCTAATATGCTATATGCTATGCTAATATGCTAATATGCTAATACGCTAACACGCTATGCTAATATGCTAATATGCTAATATGCTAATATGCTAAGATGCTAATATGCTAATATGCTAATATGCTATGCTAATATGCTAATATGCTAATATAATAATATGCTAATATGCTAATATGCTATGCTAATATGCTAATATGCTAATATGCTAATATGCTAATATGCTAATACGCTAACTCGCTATGCTAATATGCTAATATGCTAATATGCTAATATGCTATGCTAATATGCTAATATGCTTATATGTTAATATGCTAATATGTTAATATGCTAATACGCTAATATGCTATGCTAATATGCTAATATGCTAATATACTAATATGCTATGCTAATATGCTAATATGTTAATATGCTAATATGCTATGCTAATATGTTAATATGCTAATATGCTAATATGCTAATAGCTATGTTAATACGCTAATATGCTAATATGCTAATATGCTAATATGCTAATATACTAACATGCTATGCTAATATGCTAATATGCTAATTGCTAATATGCTAATATGCTATGCTAATATGCTAATATGCTAATATACTAATATGCTAATATGCTATGCTAATATGCTATGCTAATATGCTATGCTAATACGCTAACACGCTATGCTAATATGCTAATATGCTAATATGCTAATATGCTATGCTAATATGCTAATATGCTATGTTAATATGCTAATATGCTATGCTAATATGCTAATATGCTAATATGCTAATATGATATGCTAATATGCTATGCTAATATGCTATGCTAATACGCTAACACGCTATGCTAATATGCTAATATGCTATGCTAATATGCTAATATGCTAATATGCTATGCTAATATGCTAATACGCTATCACGCTATGCTAATATGCTAATATGCTAATATGCTATGCTAATATGCTAATATGCTAATATGCTATGCTAATATGCTTATATGCTTATATGCTAATATGCTAATATGCTAATATGCTAATACGCTAATATGCTAATATGCTATGCTAATATGCTAATGATGCTAATACGCTAACACGCTATGCTAATATGCTAATATGCTAATATGCTATGCTAATATGCTATGCTAATATGCTATGCTAATACGCTAACACGCTATGCTAATATGCTAATATGCTAATATGTTAATATGCTAATATGCTAATATGCTAATATGCTATGCTAATATGCTAATATGCTAATATGCTAATATGCTAATATGCTATGTTAATATGCTAATATGCTAATATGCTAATATGCTAATATGCTAATATGCTAATATGCTAATATGCTAATACGCTAACACGCTATGCTAATATGCTAATATGCTATGCTAATATGCTAATATACTAATATGCTAATTTTTGCTAATATGCTAATATGCTATGCTAATATGCTAATATGCTAATATGCTAATATGCTAATATTGCTAATACGCTAATATGCTAACACGCTATGCTAATATGCTAATATGCTAATATGCTATGCTAATATGCTAATATGCTAATACACTAACACGCTATGCTAATATGCTAATATGCTAATATGCTAATATGCTATGCTAATATGCTAATATGCTAATATGCTAATATGCTAATGTTAATATGCTAATATGCTATGCTAATTGCTAATATGCTAATATGCTAATACGCTAATATACTAACATGCTATGCTAATATGCTAATATGCTAATATGCTAATATGCTATGCTAATATGCTAATATGTTAATATGCTAATATGCTATGCTAATATGCTAATATACTAATATGCTAATATGCTATGCTAATACGCTATGCTAACACGATATGCTAATATGCTAATATGCTAATATGCTAATACGCTAATACGCTATGCTAACACGATATGCTAATATGCTAATATGCTAATATGCTAATACGCTAATACGCTAATATGCTAACACGCTATGCTAATATGCTAATATGCTAATATGCTAATATGCTAATACGCTAATATGCTAACACGCTATGCTAATATGCTAATATGCTATGCTAATATGCTAATATGCTATGCTAATATGCTATGTTAATATGCTAATATGCTAATATGCTAATATGCTATGCTAATATGCTAATATGTTAATATGCTAATATGCTATGCTAATATGCTAATACGTTAATACGCTAACACGCTATGCTAATATGCTAATATACTAATATGCTAATATGCTATGCTAATATGCTAATATGCTAATATGTTAATATGCTAATATGCTATGCTAATATGCTAATATGCTAATATGCTAATATGATATGCTAATATGCTATGCTAATATGCTAATATGCTAATACGCTAACACGCTATGCTAATATGCTAATATGCTATGCTAATATGCTAATATGCTAATATGCTATGCTAATATGCTAATACGCTAACACGCTATGCTAATATGCTAATATGTTAATATGCTAATATGCTATGCTAATATGCTAATATGCTAATATGCTATGCTAATATGCTAATATGCTAATATGCTAATATGCTATGCTAATATGCTAATATGCTAATATGCTATGTTAATATGCTAAATATGGTAATATGCTAATATGCTATGCTAATATGCTAATATGCTAATATGCTAATACGCTAACACGCTATGCTAATATGCTAATATGCTAATATGCTATGCTAATATGCTATGCTAATATGCTATGCTAATATGCTATGTTAATATGCTAATATGCTAATATGCTAATATGCTAATATGCTAATATGCTAATATGCTAATATACTATGCTAATATGCTAATATGCTAATATGCTAATATGCTATGCTAATATGCTAATATGCTATGCTAATATGCTAATATGCTAATACGTTAACACGCTATGCTAATATGCTAATATGCTAATATGCTAATATGTTATGCTAATATGCTATGCTAATATGCTAATATGCTAATATGCTAATATGCTATGCTAATATGCTAATATGCTAATATGCTAATATGCTAATACGCTAACACGCTATGCTAATATGCTAATATGCTATGCTAATATGCTAATATGCTAATATGCTATGCTAATATGTTAATACGCTAACACGCTATGCTAATATGCTAATATGCTAATATGCTAATATGCTAATATGCTATGCTAATATGCTAATATGCTATGCTAATATGCTAATATGCTATGCTAATATGCTAATATGCTAATATGCTAATATGCTATGTTAATATGCTAAATATGGTAATATGCTAATATGCTATGCTAATATGCTAATATGCTAATACGCTAACACGCTATGCTAATATGCTAATATGCTAATATGCTATGCTAATATGCTAATATGCTAATATGCTATGCTAATATACTAATATGCTAATATGCTAATATGCTATGCTAATATGCTAATATGCTAATATGCTAATATGCTAATATGCTATGCTAATATGCTAATATGCTAATACGCTAACACGCTATGCTAATATGCTAATATGCTAATATGCTATGCTAATATGCTAATATGCTAATATGCTAATATGCTAATATGCTAATATGTTAATATGCTAATATGCTAATATGCTATGCTAATATACTAATATGCTATGCTAATATGCTAATATGCTAACACGCTATGCTAATATGCTAATATGCTAATATGCTAATATGCTAATATGCTAATACGCTAATATGCTAACACGCTATGCTAATATGCTAATATGCTAATATGCTATGCTAATATGCTAATATGTTAATACGCTAACACGCTATGCTAATATACTATGCTAATATGCTAATATGCTAATATACTATGCTAATATGCTAATATGCTAATATGCTAATATGCTATGCTAATATGCTAATATGCTAATATGCTAATATGCTATGCTAATATGCTAATATGCTAATACGCTAACACGCTATGCTAATATGCTAATATGCTAATATGCTAATATGCTAATATGCTATGCTAATATGCTATGCTAATATGCTATGCTAATATGCTAATATGCTATGCTAATATGCTAATATGCTAATATGCTATGCTAATATGCTAATATGCTAATATGCTATGCTAATATGCTAATATGCTAATATATTAATATGCTATGCTAATATGCTAATATGCTAATATGCTAATATGCTATGCTAATATGCTATGGTAATATGCTAATATGCTAATACGCTAACACGCTATGCTAATATGCTATGCTAATATGCTAATATGCTAATATGCTAATATACTATGCTAATATGCTAATATGCTAATTTGCTAATATGCTATTCTAATATAATATGCTAATATGCTAATATGCTATGCTAATATGCTAATATGCTAATACGTTAACACGCTATGCTAATATGCTATGCTAATATGCTAATATGTTATGCTAATATGCTATGCTAATATGCTAATATGCTAATATGCTAATATGCTATACTAATATGCTAATATGCTAATACGCTAACACGTTATACTATGCTAATATGCTAATATGCTAATATGCTAATATGCTATGTTAATATGCTAATATGCTAATATGCTAATATGCTATGCTAATATGCTAATATGCTAATACGCTAACACGCTGCTAATATGCTAATATGCTAATATGCTAATATGCTATGCTAATATGCTAATATGCTAATATGCTATGCTAATATGCTAATATGCTAATATGCTAATATGCTAATATGCTAATATGCTATGCTAATATGCTAATATGCTAATATGCTAACACGCTATGCTAATATGCTAATATGCTAACACGCTATGCTAATATGCTATGCTAATATGCTAATATGCTTAAATGCTATGCTAATATGCTAACATGCTAATATGCTAACATGCTAATATGCTAATATGCTAATTTGCTAATATGCTAATATGCTATGCTAATATGCTAATATGCTAATATGCTAATATGCTATGCTAATATGCTAATATGCTAATATGCTAATATGCTAATATGCTATGCTAATATGCTAATATGCTAATATGCTAATATGCTAATATGCTATGCTAATATGCTAATATATTAATATACTAATATGCTAATATGCTAATATGCTAATATGCTATGCTAATATGCTAATATGCTAATATGCTAATATGCTAATATACTAATATGCTAATATGCTAATATGCTAATACGCTAATATGCTAACACGCTATGCTAATATGCTAATATGCTAATATGCTAATATGCTATGCTAATATGCTAATATGCTAATACGCTAACACGCTATGCTAATATGCTAATATGCTAATATGCTAATATGCTATGCTAATATGCTAATATGCTAATATGCTAATATGCTAATATGCTATGCTAATATGCTAATACGCTAATATGCTAACATGCTATGCTAATATGCTAATATGCTAATATGCTATGCTAATATGCTAATATGCTAATACGCTAACACGCTATGCAAATATGCTAATATGCTATGCTAATATGCTAATATGCTAATATGCTAATATGCTAATATACTATGCTAATATGCTAATATGCTAATATGCTAATATGCTAATATGCTATGCTAATATGCTAATATGCTAATATGCTAATATGCTAATATGCTAATATGCTATGCTAATATGCTAATATGCTAACACGTTATACTAATATGCTAATATGCTAATATGCTATGCTAATATGCTAATATGCTATGCTAATATGCTTATATGCTAATATGCTAACACGATATGCTAATATGCTAATATGCTAATATGCTAATATGCTAATATGCTAATATGCTAACACGCTATGCTAATATGCTAATATGCTAATATGCTAATATGCTAATATGTTAATAAGCTAATATGCTAATATGCTAATATGCTAATTTGCTATGCTAATTTGCTAATATGTTAATATGCTAATGCGCTAATATGCTAACACGCTATGCTAATATGCTAATATGCTAATATGCTAATATGCTATGCTAATATGCTAATATGCTAATACGCTAATATGCTAACACGCTATGCTAATATGCTAATATGCTAATATGCTAATATGCTAATATGCTAATATGCTATGCTAATTTGCTAATATGCTAATGTGCTAATATGTTAATATGCTAACACGCTATGCTAATATGCTAATATGCTAATACGCTAATATGCTAACACGCTATGCTAATATGCTAATATGCTAATATGCTAATATGCTAATATGCTATGCTAATTTGCTAATATGCTAATGTGCTAATATGTTAATATGCTAACACGCTATGCTAATATGCTAATATGCTAATATGCTAATATGCTAATATGTTAATATGCTAATATGCTAATATGCTATGCTAATATGCTAATATGCTAATATGCTAATATGCTATGCTAATATGCTAAAATGTTAATATGCTAATATGCTATGCTAATATGTTAATATGCTAATATGCTAATATGCTAATATGTTAATTCTCTAATATGCTAATATGCTAATATGCTAATATGCTAACATGCTATGCTAATATGCTAATATGCTAATATGCTAATACGCTAATATGCTATGCTAATATGCTAATATGCTAATATGCTAATATGCTATGCTAATATGCTAATATGCTAATATGCTAATATGCTAATACGCTAACACGCTATGCTAATATGCTAATATGCTATGCTAATATGCTAATATGCTAATATGCTATGCTAATATGTTAATACGCTAACACGCTATGCTAATATGCTAATATGCTAATATGCTATGCTAATATGCTAATATGCTAATATGCTATGCTAATATGCTAATATGCTATGCTAATATGCTAATATGCTAATATGCTAATATGCTATGTTAATATGCTAAATATGGTAATATGCTAATATGCTATGCTAATATGCTAATATGCTAATACGCTAACACGCTATGCTAATATGCTAATATGCTAATATGCTATGCTAATATGCTAATATGCTAATATGCTATGCTAATATACTAATATGCTAATATGCTAATATGCTATGCTAATATGCTAATATGCTAATATGCTAATATGCTATGCTAATATGCTAATATGCTAATACGCTAACACGCTATGCTAATATGCTAATATGCTAATATGCTAATATGCTAATATGCTAATATGCTATGCTAATATGCTAATATGCTAATATGCTAATATGCTAATATGTTAATATGCTAATATGCTAATATGCTATGCTAATATGCTAATATGCTAACACGCTATGCTAATATGCTAATATGCTAATATGCTAATATGCTAATACGCTAATATGCTAACACGCTATGCTAATATGCTAATATGCTAATATGCTAATATGCTAATATGCTATGCTAATATGCTAATATGCTAATACGCTAACACGCTATGCTAATATGCTATTCTAATATGCTAATATGCTAATATGCTAATATACTATGCTAATATGCTAATATGCTAATATGCTAATATGCTATGCTAATACGCTAATATGCTAATATGCTAATATGCTATGCTAATATGCTAATATGCTAATACGCTAACACGCTATGCTAATATGCTAATATGCTAATATGCTAATATGCTATGCTAATATGCTATGCTAATATGCTAATATGCTAATATGCTAATATGCTATGCTAATATGCTAATATGCTAATATGCTATGCTAATATGCTAATATGCTAATATGCTAATATGCTAATATGCTAATATGCTAATATGCTAATATGCTAATATGCTATGCTAATATGCTAATATGCTAATATGCTAATATGCTATGCTAATATGCTATGGTAATATGCTAATATGCTAATACGCTAACACGCTATGCTAATATGCTATGCTAATATGCTAATATGCTAATATGCTAATATGCTAATATGCTAATATGCTAATATGCTAATACGCTAACATGCTAACACGCTATGCTAATATGCTAATATGCTAATATGCTAATATGCTAATATGCTATGCTAATATGCTAATATGCTAATACGCTAACACGCTATGCTAATATGCTAATATGCTAATATGCTAATATGCTAATATGCTAATATGCTATGCTAATATGCTAATATGCTAATATAATAATATGCTAATATGCTAATATGCTATGCTAATATGCTAATATGCTAATATGCTAATATGCTAATACGCTAACTCGCTATGCTAATATGCTAATATGCTAATATGCTAATATGCTATGCTAATATGCTAATATGCTAATATGTTAATATGCTAATATGTTAATATGCTAATACGCTAATATGCTATGCTAATATGCTAATATGCTAATATACTAATATGCTATGCTAATATGCTAATATGTTAATATGCTAATATGCTATGCTAATATGTTAATATGCTAATATGCTAATATGCTAATATGCTATGTTAATACGCTAATATGCTAATATGCTAATATGCTAATATGCTAATATGCTAACATGCTATGCTAATATGCTAATATGCTAATATGCTAATATGCTAATATGCTATGCTAATATGCTAATATGCTAATATGCTAATATACTAATATGCTAATATGCTATGCTAATATGCTATGCTAATATGCTATGCTAATACGCTAACACGCTATGCTAATATGCTAATATGCTAATATGCTAATATGCTATGCTAATATGCTAATATGCTATGTTAATATGCTAATATGCTATGCTAATATGCTAATATGCTAATATGCTAATATGATATGCTAATATGCTATGCTAATATGCTATGCTAATACGCTAACACGCTATGCTAATATGCTAATATGCTAATATGCTATGCTAATATGCTAATATGCTAATATGCTATGCTAATATGCTAATACGCTATCACGCTATGCTAATATGCTAATATGCTAATATGCTATGCTAATATGCTAATATGCTAATATGCTATGCTAATATGCTTATATGCTAATATGCTAATATGCTATGCTAATATGCTAATATGCTAATACGCTAATATGCTAATATGCTATGCTAATATGCTAATATGCTAATACGCTAACACGCTATGCTAATATGCTAATATGCTAATATGCTATGCTAATATGCTATGCTAATATGCTATGCTAATACGCTAACACGCTATGCTAATATGCTAATATGCTAATATGTTAATATGCTAATATGCTAAAATGCTAATATGCTATGCTAATATGCTAATATGCTAATATGCTAATATGCTAATATGCTATGTTAATATGCTAATATGCTAATATGCTAATATGCTAATATGCTAATATGCTAATATGCTAATATGCTAATACGCTAACACGCTATGCTAATATGCTAATATGCTATGCTAATATGCTAATATACTAATATGCTAATTTGCTAATATGCTAATATGCTATGCTAATATGCTAATATGCTAATATGCTAATATGCTAATATGCTAATACGCTAATATGCTAACACGCTATGCTAATATGCTAATATGCTAATATGCTATGCTAATATGCTAATATGCTAATACACTAACACGCTATGCTAATATGCTAATATGCTAATATGCTAATATGCTATGCTAATATGCTAATATGCTAATATGCTAATATGCTAATGTTAATATGCTAATATGCTATGCTAATATGCTAATATGCTAATATGCTAATATGCTAATACGCTAATATACTAACATGCTATGCTAATATGCTAATATGCTAATATGCTAATATGCTATGCTAATATGCTAATATGTTAATATGCTAATATGCTATGCTAATATGCTAATATACTAATATGCTAATATGCTATGCTAATACGCTATGCTAACACGATATGCTAATATGCTAATATGCTAATATGCTAATACGCTAATACGCTAATATGCTAACACGCTATGCTAATATGCTAATATGCTAATATGCTAATATGCTAATACGCTAATATGCTAACACGCTATGCTAATATGCTAATATGCTATGCTAATATGCTAATATGCTAATACGCTAACACGCTATGCTAATATGCTAATATGCTAATATGCTATGCTAATATGCTATGCTAATATGCTATGCTAATATGCTAACACGCTATGCTAATATGCTAATATGCTAATATGTTAATATGCTAATATGCTAATATGCTAATATGCTAATATGCTATGCTAATATGCTAATATGTTAATATGCTAATATGCTATGCTAATATGCTAATATACTAATATGCTAATATGCTATGCTAATACGCTATGCTAACACGATATGCTAATATGCTAATATGCTAATATGCTATGCTAATATGCTAATATGCTAATACGCTAACACGCTATGCTAATATGCTAATATGCTAATATGCTATGCTAATATGCTAATTTGCTATGCTAATATACTAATATGCTAATATGCTAATATGCTAATATACTATGCTAATATACTATGCTAATATACTATGCTAATATGCTAATATGCTATGCTATGCTAATATGCTATGCTAATATGCTAATATGCTAATATGCTAATACACTAACACGCTATGCTAATATGTTAATATGCTAATATGCTATGCTAATATGCTAATATGTTAATATGCTAATATGCTATGCTAATATGCTAATATGCTAATATGCTAATATGCTAATATGCTAATATGCTAATAAGCTAACATGCTAACACGCTATGCTAATATGCTAATATGCTAATATGCTAATATGCTAATATGCTAATATGCTATGCTAATATGCTAATTTGCTAATACGCTAACACGCTATGCTAATATGCTAATATGCTAATATGCTAATATGCTAATATGCTATGCTAATATGCTAATATGCTAATATAATAATATGCTAATATGCTAATATGCTATGCTAATATGCTAATATGCTAATATGCTAATATGCTAATACGCTAACTCGCTATGCTAATATGCTAATATGCTAATATGCTATGCTAATATGCTAATATGCTAATATGTTAATATGCTAATATGTTAATATGCTAATACGCTAATATGCTATGCTAATATGCTAATATGCTAATATGCTATGCTAATATGCTAATATGTTAATATGCTAATATGCTATGCTAATATGTTAATATGCTAATATGCTAATATGCTATGTTAATACGCTAATATGCTAATATGCTAATATGCTAATATGCTAATATGCTAACATGCTATGCTAATATGCTAATATGCTAATATGCTAATATGCTAATATGCTATGCTAATATGCTAATATACTAATATGCTAATATGCTATGCTAATATGCTATGCTAATATGCTATGCTAATACGCTAACACGCTATGCTAATATGCTAATATGCTAATATGCTATGCTAATATGCTAATATGCTATGTTAATATGCTAATATGCTATGCTAATATGCTAATATGCTAATATGCTAATATGCTAATATGCTAATATGATATGCTAATATGCTATGCTAATATGCTATGCTAATACGCTAACACGCTATGCTAATATGCTAATATGCTATGCTAATATGCTAATATGCTAATATGCTATGCTAATATGCTAATACGCTATCACGCTATGCTAATATGCTAATATGCTAATATGCTATGCTAATATGCTAATATGCTAATATGCTATGCTAATATGCTTATATGCTAATATGCTAATATGCTATGCTAATATGCTAATATGCTAATACGCTAATATGCTAATATGCTATGCTAATATGCTAATATGCTAATATGCTAATACGCTAACACGCTATGCTAATATGCTAATATGCTAATATGCTATGCTAATATGCTATGCTAATATGCTATGCTAATACGCTAACACGCTATGCTAATATGCTAATATGCTAATATGTTAATATGCTAATATGCTAATATGCTATGCTAATATGCTAATATGCTAATATGCTAATATGCTATGTTAATATGCTAATATGCTATGCTAATATGCTAATATGCTAATATGCTAATATGCTAATACGCTAACACGCTATGCTAATATGCTAATATGCTATGCTAATATGCTAATATACTAATATGCTAATTTGCTAATATGCTAATATGCTATGCTAATATGCTAATATGCTAATATGCTAATATGCTAATATGCTAATACGCTAATATGCTAACACGCTATGCTAATATGCTAATATGCTAATATGCTAATATGCTATGCTAATATGCTAATATGCTAATACACTAACACGCTATGCTAATATGCTAATATGCTAATATGCTAATATGCTATGCTAATATGCTAATATGCTAATATGCTAATATGCTAATATTAATATGCTAATATGCTATGCTAATATGCTAATATGCTAATACGCTAATATGCTAACATGCTATGCTAATATGCTAATATGCTAATATGCTAATATGCTATGCTAATATGCTAATATGCTAATATGCTAATATGCTATGCTAATATGCTAATATGTTAATATGCTAATATGCTATGCTAATATGCTAATATACTAATATGCTAATATGCTATGCTAATACGCTATGCTAACACGATATGCTAATATGCTAATATGCTAATATGCTAATACGCTAATACGCTAATATGCTAACACGCTATGCTAATATGCTAATATGCTAATATGCTAATATGCTAATACGCTAATATGCTAACACGCTATGCTAATATGCTAATATGCTATGCTAATATGCTAATATGCTAATACGCTAACACGCTATGCTAATATGCTATACTAATATGCTAATATGCTATGCTAATATGCTATGTTAATATGCTAATATGCTAATATGCTAATATGCTATGCTAATATGCTAATATGTTAATATGCTAATATGCTATGCTAATATGCTAATACGTTAATACGCTAACACGCTATGCTAATATGCTAATATGCTAATATGCTATGCTAATATGCTAATATGCTAATATGTTAATATGCTAATATGCTATGCTAATATGCTAATATGCTAATATGCTAATATGATATGCTAATATGCTATGCTAATATGCTAATATGCTAATACGCTAACACGCTATGCTAATATGCTAATATGCTATGCTAATATGCTAATATGCTAATATGCTATGCTAATATGCTAATACGCTAACACGCTATGCTAATATGCTAATATGTTAATATGCTAATATGCTATGCTAATATGCTAATATGCTAATATGCTATGCTAATATGCTAATGTGCTAATATGCTATGCTAATATGGTAATTTGCTATGCTAATATGCTAATATGCTAATATGCTAATATGCTAATATACTATGCTAATATACTATGCTAATATGCTAATATGCTAATATGCTATGCTAATATGCTAATATGCTAATATGCTAATACACTAACACGCTATGCTAATATGTTAATATGCTAATATGCTATGCTAATATGCTAATATGTTAATATGCTAATATGCTATGCTAATATGCTAATATGCTAATATGCTAATATGCTAATATGCTAATATGTTAATACGCTAACATGCTAACACGCTATGCTGATATGCTAATATGCTAATATGCTAATATGCTAATATGCTATGCTAATATGCTAATATGCTAATACGCTAACACGCTATGCTAATATGCTAATATGCTAATATGCTAATATGCTATGCTAATATGCTAATATGCTAATATGATAATATGCTAATATGCTAATATGCTATGCTAATATGCTAATATGCTAATATGCTAATATGCTAATACGCTAACTCGCTATGCTAATATGCTAATATGCTAATATGCTAATATGCTATGCTAATATGCTAATATGCTAATATGCTAATATGCTAATATGCTAATATGCTATGCTAATATGCTAATATGCTAATATGTTAATATGCTAATATGTTAATATGCTAATACGCTAATATGCTATGCTAATATGCTAATATGCTAATATGCTAATATGCTAATATGCTAATATGCTAATATGTTAATATGCTATGCTAATATGCTATGCTAATATGTTAATATGCTAATATGCTAATATGCTATGTTAATACGCTAATATGCTAATATGCTAATATGCTAATATGCTAACATGCTATGCTAATATGCTAATATGCTAATATGCTAATATGCTAATATGCTATGCTAATATGCTAATATACTAATATGCTAATATGCTAATGTACTATGCTAATACGCTAATATGCTAACACGCTATGCTAATATGCTAATATGCTAATATGCTAATATGCTAATACGTTAATATGCTAACATGCTATGCTAATATGCTAATATGCTAATATGCTAATATGCTAATATGTTAATATGCTAATACTCTAATATGTTAACACGCTATGCTAATATGCTAATATGCTAATATGCTAATATGCTAATATGCTATGCTAATATGCTAATATGCTAATACGCTAACACGCTATGCTAATATGCTAATATGCTAATATGCTATGCTAATATGCTAATTTGCTATGCTAATATACTAATATGCTAATATGCTAATATGCTAATATACTATGCTAATATACTATGCTAATATACTATGCTAATATGCTAATATGCTAATATGCTATGCTAATATGCTATGCTAATATGCTAATATGCTAATATGCTAATACACTAACACGCTATGCTAATATGTTAATATGCTAATATGCTATGCTAATATGCTATGTTAATATGCTAATATGCTATGCTAATATGCTAATATGCTAATATGCTAATATGCTAATATGCTAATATGCTAATATGCTAATACGCTAACATGCTAACACGCTATGCTAATATGCTAATATGCTAATATGCTAATATGCTAATATGCTATGCTAATATGCTAATATGCTAATACGCTAACACGCTATGCTAATATGCTAATATGCTAATATGCTAATATGCTAATATGCTAATATGCTATGCTAATATGCTAATATGCTAATATAATAATATGCTAATATGCTAATATGCTATGCTAATATGCTAATATGCTAATATGCTAATATGCTAATACGCTAACTCGCTATGCTAATATGCTAATATGCTAATATGCTATGCTAATATGCTAATATGCTAATATGTTAATATGCTAATATGTTAATATGCTAATACGCTAATATGCTATGCTAATATGCTAATATGCTAATATGCTATGCTAATATGCTAATATGTTAATATGCTAATATGCTATGCTAATATGTTAATATGCTAATATGCTAATATGCTATGTTAATACGCTAATATGCTAATATGCTAATATGCTAATATGCTAATATGCTAATATGCTAACATGCTATGCTAATATGCTAATATGCTAATATGCTAATATGCTAATATGCTAATATGCTATGCTAATATGCTAATATACTAATATGCTAATATGCTATGCTAATATGCTATGCTAATATGCTATGCTAATACGCTAACACGCTATGCTAATATGCTAATATGCTAATATGCTAATATGCTATGCTAATATGCTAATATGCTATGTTAATATGCTAATATGCTATGCTAATATGCTAATATGCTAATATGCTAATATGCTAATATGATATGCTAATATGCTATGCTAATATGCTATGCTAATACGCTAACACGCTATGCTAATATGCTAATATGCTATGCTAATATGCTAATATGCTAATATGCTATGCTAATATGCTAATACGCTATCACGCTATGCTAATATGCTAATATGCTAATATGCTATGCTAATATGCTAATATGCTAATATGCTATGCTAATATGCTTATATGCTAATATGCTAATATGCTATGCTAATATGCTAATATGCTAATACGCTAATATGCTAATATGCTATGCTAATATGCTAATATGCTAATACGCTAACACGTTATGCTAATATGCTAATATGCTAATATGCTATGCTAATATGCTATGCTAATATGCTATGCTAATACGCTAACACGCTATGCTAATATGCTAATATGCTAATATGTTAATATGCTAATATGCTAATATGCTAATATGCTATGCTAATATGCTAATATGCTAATATGCTAATATGCTAATATGCTATGTTAATATGCTAATATGCTAATATGCTAATATGCTAATATGCTATGCTAATATGCTAATATGCTAATATGCTAATATGCTAATATGCTAATATGCTAATACGCTAACACGCTATGCTAATATGCTAATATGCTATGCTAATATGCTAATATACTAATATGCTAATTTGCTAATATGCTAATATGCTATGCTAATATGCTAATATGCTAATATGCTAATATGCTAATATGCTAATACGCTAATATGCTAACACGCTATGCTAATATGCTAATATGCTAATATGCTAATATGCTATGCTAATATGCTAATATGCTAATACACTAACACGCTATGCTAATATGCTAATATGCTAATATGCTATGCTAATATGCTAATATGCTAATATGCTAATATGCTAATGTTAATATGCTAATATGCTATGCTAATATGCTAATATGCTAATACGCTAATATGCTAACATGCTATGCTAATATGCTAATATGCTAATATGCTAATATGCTATGCTAATATGCTAATATGCTAATATGCTAATATGCTATGCTAATATGCTAATATGTTAATATGCTAATATGCTATGCTAATATGCTAATATACTAATATGCTAATATGCTATGCTAATACGCTATGCTAACACGATATGCTAATATGCTAATATGCTAATATGCTATGCTAATATGCTAATATGCTAATACGCTAACACGCTATGCTAATATGCTAATATGCTAATTTGCTATGCTAATATACTAATTTGCTATGCTAATATACTAATATGCTAATATGCTAATATGCTAATATACTATGCTAATATGCTAATATGCTAATATGCTATGCTAATATGCTATGCTAATATGCTAATATGCTAATATGCTAATACACTAACACGCTATGCTAATATGTTAATATGCTAATATGCTATGCTAATATGCTAATATGTTAATATGCTAATATGCTATGCTAATATGCTAATATGCTAATATGCTAATATGCTAATATGCTAATATGCTAATACGCTAACATGCTAACACGCTATGCAAATATGCTAATATGCTAATATGCTAATATGCTAATATGCTATGCTAATATGCTAATATGCTAATACGCTAATACGCTATGCTAATATGCTAATATGCTAATATGCTAATATGCTAATATGCTAATATGCTATGCTAATATGCTAATATGCTAAT
The DNA here is from genome assembly GCF_023856365.1 of Brienomyrus brachyistius. NCBI lineage: Eukaryota > Metazoa > Chordata > Actinopteri > Osteoglossiformes > Mormyridae > Brienomyrus > Brienomyrus brachyistius. The sequence goes on from NW_026042844.1 coordinate 73,187, forward strand.
ATAATAATATGCTAATATGCTAATATGCTATGCTAATATGCTAATATGCTAATATGCTAATATGCTAATACGCTAACTCGCTATGCTAATATGCTAATATGCTAATATGCTAATATGCTATGCTAATATGCTAATATGCTAATATGTTAATATGCTAATATGTTAATATGCTAATACGCTAATATGCTATGCTAATATGCTAATTTGCTAATATGCTAATATGCTATGCTAATATGCTAATATGTTAATATGCTAATATGCTATGCTAATATGTTAATATGCTAATATGCTAATATGCTATGTTAATACGCTAATATGCTAATATGCTAATATGCTAATATGCTAATATGCTAACATGCTATGCTAATATGCTAATATGCTAATATGCTAATATGCTAATATGCTAATATGCTATGCTAATATGCTAATATACTAATATGCTAATATGCTATGCTAATATGCTATGCTAATATGCTATGCTAATACGCTAACACGCTATGCTAATATGCTAATATGCTAATATGCTATGCTAATATGCTAATATGCTATGTTAATATGCTAATATGCTATGCTAATATGCTAATATGCTAATATGCTAATATGATATGCTAATATGCTATGCTAATATGCTATGCTAATACGCTAACACGCTATGCTAATATGCTAATATGCTATGCTAATATGCTAATATGCTAATATGCTATGCTAATATGCTAATACACTAACACGCTATGCTAATATGTTAATATGCTAATATGCTATGCTAATATGCTAATATGTTAATATGCTAATATGCTATGCTAATATGCTAATATGCTAATATGCTAATATGCTAATATGCTAATATGCTAATATGCTAATACGCTAACATGCTAACACGCTATGCAAATATGCTAATATGCTAATAAGCTAATATGCTAATATGCTATGCTAATATGCTAATATGCTAATACGCTAATACGCTATGCTAATATGCTAATATGCTAATATGCTAATATGCTAATATGCTATGCTAATATGCTAATATGCTAATATAATAATATGCTAATATGCTAATATGCTATGCTAATATGCTAATATGCTAATATGCTAATATGCTAATACGCTAACTCGCTATGCTAATATGCTAATATGCTAATATGCTAATATGCTATGCTAATATGCTAATATGCTAATATGTTAATATGCTAATATGTTAATATGCTAATACGCTAATATGCTATGCTAATATGCTAATTTGCTAATATGCTAATATGCTATGCTAATATGCTAATATGTTAATATGCTAATATGCTATGCTAATATGTTAATATGCTAATATGCTAATATGCTATGTTAATACGCTAATATGCTAATATGCTAATATGCTAATATGCTAATATGCTAACATGCTATGCTAATATGCTAATATGCTAATATGCTAATATGCTAATATGCTATGCTAATATGCTAATATACTAATATGCTAATATGCTATGCTAATATGCTATGCTAATATGCTATGCTAATACGCTAACACGCTATGCTAATATGCTAATATGCTAATATGCTATGCTAATATGCTAATATGCTATGTTAATATGCTAATATGCTATGCTAATATGCTAATATGATATGCTAATATGCTATGCTAATATGCTATGCTAATACGCTAACACGCTATGCTAATATGCTAATATGCTATGCTAATATGCTAATATGCTAATATGCTATGCTAATATGCTAATACGCTATCACGCTATGCTAATATGCTAATATGCTAATATGCTATGCTAATATGCTAATATGCTAATATGCTATGCTAATATGCTTATATGCTAATATGCTAATATGCTATGCTAATATGCTAATATGCTAATACGCTAATATGCTAATATGCTATGCTAATATGCTAATATGCTAATACGCTAACACGCTATGCTAATATGCTAATATGCTAATATGCTATGCTAATATGCTATGCTAATATGCTATGCTAATACGCTAACACGCTATGCTAATATGCTAATATGCTAATATGTTAATATGCTAATATGCTAATATGCTAATATGCTAATATGCTATGCTAATATGCTAATATGCTAATATGCTAATATGCTAATATGCTATGTTAATATGCTAATATGCTAATATGCTAATATGCTAATATGCTATGCTAATATGCTAATATGCTAATATACTAATATGCTAATACGCTAACACGCTATGCTAATATGCTAATATGTTATGCTAATATGCTAATATACTAATATGCTAATTTGCTAATATGCTAATATGCTATGCTAATATGCTAATATGCTAATATGCTAATATGCTAATATGCTAATATGCTATGCTAATATGCTAATATGCTAATATGCTAACACGCTATGCTAATATGCTAATATGCTAATATGCTAATATGCTAATATGCTAATATGCTATGCTAATATGCTAATATGCTAATATAATAATATGCTAATATGCTAATATGCTAATATGCTATGCTAATATGCTAATATGCTAATATGCTAATATGCTAATACGCTAACTCGCTATGCTAATATGTTAATATGCTAATACGCTAATATGCTATGCTAATATGCTAATATGCTAATATGCTAATATGCTATGCTAATATGCTAATATGTTAATATGCTAATATGCTATGCTAATATGTTAATATGCTAACATGCTAATATGCTATGTTAATACGCTAATATGCTAATATGCTAATATGCTAATATGCTAATATGCTAATATGCTAATATGCTAACATGCTATGCTAATATACTAATATGCTAATATGCTAATATGCTAATATGCTAATATGCTATGCTAATATGCCAATATACTAATATGCTAATATGCTATGCTAATATGCTATGCTAATATGCTATGCTAATACGCTAACACGCTATGCTAATATGCTAATATGCTAATATGCTAATATGCTATGCTAATATGCTAATATGCTATGTTAATATGCTAATATGCTATGCTAATATGCTAATATGCTAATATGCTAATATGCTAATATGATATGCTAATATGCTATGCTAATATGCTATGCTAATACGCTAACACGCTATGCTAATATGCTAATATGCTATGCTAATATGCTAATATGCTAATATGCTATGCTAATATGCTAATATGCTAATACGCTATCACGCTATGCTAATATGCTAATATGCTATGCTAATATGCTAATATGCTAATATGCTATGCTAATATGCTTATATGCTAATATGCTAATATGCTATGCTAATATGCTAATATGCTAATACGCTAATATGCTAATATGCTATGCTAATATGCTAATATGCTAATACGCTAACACGCTATGCTAATATGCTAATATGCTAATATGCTATGCTAATATGCTATGCTAATATGCTATGCTAATATGCTATGCTAATACGCTAACACGCTATGCTAATATGCTAATATGCTAATATGTTAATATACTAATATGCTAATATGCTAATATGCTATGCTAATATGCTAATATGCTAATATGCTAATATGCTAATATGCTATGTTAATATGCTAATATGCTAATATGCTAATATGCTAATATGCTAATATGCTATGCTAATATGCTAATATGCTAATATGCTAATATGCTAATACGCTAACACGCTATGCTAATATGCTAATATGCTATGCTAATATGCTAATATACTAATATGCTAATATGCTATGCTAATATGCTAATATGCTAATATGCTAATATGCTAATAAGCTAATATGCTAATACGCTAATATGCTAACACGCTATGCTAATATGCTAATATGCTAATATGCTAATATGCTATGCTAATATGCTAATATGCTAATACACTAACACGCTATGCTAATATGCTAATATGCTAATATGCTAATATGCTATGCTAATATGCTAATATGCTAATATGCTAATATGCTAATGTTAATATGCTAATATGCTATGCTAATATGCTAATATGCTAATACGCTAATATGCTAACATGCTATGCTAATATGCTAATATGCTAATATGCTAATATGCTATGCTAATATGCTAATATGCTAATATGCTAATATGCTATGCTAATATGCTAATATGTTAATATGCTAATATGCTATGCTAATATGCTAATATACTAATATGCTAATATGCTATGCTAATACGCTATGCTAACACGATATGCTAATATGCTAATATGCTAATATGCTATGCTAATATGCTAATATGCTAATACGCTAACATGCTATGCTAATATGCTAATATGCTAATATGCTATGCTAATATGCTAATTTGCTATGCTAATATACTAATATGCTAATATGCTAATATGCTAATATACTATGCTAATATACTATGCTAATATACTATGCTAATATGCTAATATGCTAATATGCTATGCTAATATGCTATGCTAATATGCTAATATGCTAATATGCTAATATGCTAATACACTAACACGCTATGCTAATATGTTAATATGCTAATATGCTATGCTAATATGCTAATATGTTAATATGCTAATATGCTATGCTAATATGCTAATATGCTAATATGCTAATATGCTAATATGCTAATATGCTAATATGCTAATACGCTAACATGCTAACACGCTATGCTAATATGCTAATATGTTAATATGCTAATACGCTAATATGCTATGCTAATATGCTAATATGCTAATATGCTAATATGCTAATATGTTAATATGCTAATATGCTATGCTAATATGTTAATATGCTAATATGCTAATATGCTATGTTAATACGCTAATATGCTAATATGCTAATATGCTAATATGCTAACATGCTATGCTAATATGCTAATATGCTAATATGCTAATATGCTAATATGCTAATATGCTATGCTAATATGCTAATATACTAATATGCTAATATGCTAATGTACTATGCTAATACGCTAATATGCTAACACGCTATGCTAATATGCTAATATGCTAATATGCTAATACGTTAATATGCTAACATGCTATGCTAATATGCTAATATGCTAATATGCTAATATGCTAATATGTTAATATGCTAATACTCTAATATGTTAACACGCTATGCTAATATGCTAATATGCTAATATGCTAATATACTAATATGCTATGCTAATATGCTAATATGCTAATACGCTAACACGCTATGCTAATATGCTAATATGCTAATATGCTATGCTAATATGCTAATTTGCTATGCTAATATACTAATATGCTAATATGCTAATATGCTAATATACTATGCTAATATACTATGCTAATATACTATGCTAATATGCTAATATGCTAATATGCTATGCTAATATGCTATGCTAATATGCTAATATGCTAATATGCTAATACACTAACACGCTATGCTAATATGTTAATATGCTAATATGCTATGCTAATATGCTAATATGTTAATATGCTAATATGCTATGCTAATATGCTAATATGCTAATATGCTAATATGCTAATATGCTAATATGCTAATACGCTAACATGCTAACACGCTATGCTAATATGCTAATATGCTAATATGCTAATATGCTAATATGCTATGCTAATATGCTAATATGCTAATACGCTAACACGCTATGCTAATATGCTATGCTAATATGCTAATATGCTAATATAATAATATGCTAATATGCTAATATGCTATGCTAATATGCTAATATGCTAATATGCTAATATGCTAATACGCTAACTCGCTATGCTAATATGCTAATATGCTAATATGCTAATATGCTATGCTAATATGCTAATATGTTAATATGCTAATATGCTAATATGTTAATATGCTAATATGTTAATATGCTAATACGCTAATATACTATGCTAATATGCTAATATGCTAATATGCTAATATGCTATGCTAATATGCTAATATGTTAATATGCTAATATGCTATGCTAATATGTTAATATGCTAATATGCTAATATGCTAATATGCTAATATGCTAACATGCTATGCTAATATGCTAATATGCTAATATGCTAATATGCTAATATGCTAATATGCTAATATGCTATGCTAATATGCTAATATACTAATATGCTAATATGCTATGCTAATATGCTATGCTAATATGCTATGCTAATACGCTAACACGCTATGCTAATATGCTAATATGCTAATATGCTAATATGCTATGCTAATATGCTACTATGCTATGTTTATATGCTATGCTAATATGCTAATATGCTAATATGCTAATATGCTAATATGATATGCTAATATGCTATGCTAATATGCTATGCTAATACGCTAACACGCTATGCTAATATGCTAATATGCTATGCTAATATGCTAATATGCTAATATGCTATGCTAATATGCTAATACGCTATCACGCTATGCTAATATGCTAATATGCTAATATGCTATGCTAATATGCTAATATGCTAATATGCTATGCTAATATGCTTATATGCTAATATGCTAATATGCTATGCTAATATGCTAATATGCTAATACGCTAATATGCTAATATGCTATGCTAATATGCTAATATGCTAATACGCTAACACGCTATGCTAATATGCTAATATGCTAATATGCTATTGCTAATATGCTATGCTAATATGCTATGCTAATATGCTATGCTAATATGCTATGCTAATACGCTAACACGCTATGCTAATATGCTAATATGCTAATATGTTAATATGCTAATATGCTAATATGCTAATATGCTAATATGCTAATATGCTATGCTAATATGCTAATATGCTAATATGCTAATATGCTAATATGCTATGTTAATATGCTAATATGCTAATATGCTAATATGCTAATATGCTATGCTAATATGCTAATATGCTAATATGCTAATATGCTAATACGCTAACACGCTATGCTAATATGCTAATATGCTATGCTAATATGCTAATATACTAATATGCTAATTTGCTAATATGCTAATATGCTATGCTAATATGCTAATATGCTAATATGCTAATATGCTAATATGCTAATATGCTAATACGCTAATATGCTAACACGCTATGCTAATATGCTAATATGCTAATATGCTAATATGCTATGCTAATATGCTAATATGCTAATACACTAACACGCTATGCTAATATGCTAATATGCTAATATGCTAATATGCTATGCTAATATGCTAATATGCAAATATGCTAATATGCTAATGTTAATATGCTAATATGCTATGCTAATATGCTAATATGCTAATACGCTAATATGCTAACATGCTATGCTAATATGCTATGCTAATATGCTAATATGCTATGCTAATATGCTAATATGCTAATATGCTAATATGCTATGCTAATATGCTAATATGTTAATATGCTAATATGCTATGCTAATATGCTAATATACTAATATGCTAATATGCTATGCTAATACGCTATGCTAACACGATATGCTAATATGCTAATATGCTAATATGCTATGCTAATATGCTAATATGCTAATATGCTAATACGCTAACACGCTATGCTAATATGCTAATATGCTAATATGCTATGCTAATATACTAATTTGCTATGCTAATATACTAATATGCTAATATGCTAATATGCTAATATACTATGCTAATATACTATGCTAATATACTATGCTAATATGCTAATATGCTAATATGCTAATATGCTATGCTAATATGCTATGCTAATATGCTAATATGCTAATATGCTAATACACTAACACGCTATGCTAATATGTTAATATGCTAATATGCTATGCTAATATGCTAATATGTTAATATGCTAATATGCTATGCTAATATGCTAATATGCTAATATGCTAATATGCTAATATGCTAATATGCTAATATGCTAACATGCTAACACGCTATGCTAATATGCTAATATGCTAATATGCTAATATTGCTAATATGCTATGCTAATATGCTAATATGCTAATACGCTAATACGCTATGCTAATATGCTAATATGCTAATATGCTAATATGCTAATATGCTAATATGCTATGCTAATATGCTAATATGCTAATATAATAATATGCTAATATGCTAATATGCTATGCTAATATGCTAATATGCTAATATGCTAATACGCTAACTCGCTATGCTATGCTAATATGCTAATATGCTAATATGCTATGCTAATATGCTAATATGCTAATATGTTAATATGCTAATATGTTAATATGCTAATACGCTAATATGCTATGCTAATATGCTAATATGCTAATATGCTAATATGCTATGCTAATATGCTAATATGTTAATATGCTAATATGCTATGCTAATATGTTAATATGCTAATATGCTAATATGCTATGTTAATACGCTAATATGCTAATATGCTAATATGCTAATATGCTAATATGCTAACATGCTATGCTAATATGCTAATATGCTAATATGCTAATATGCTAATATGCTATGCTAATATGCTAATATGCTAATATGCTAATATGCTAATATGCTATGCTATATGCTAATATACTAATATGCTAATATGCTATGCTAATATGCTATGCTAATATGCTATGCTAATACGCTAACACGCTATGCTAATATGCTAATATGCTAATATGCTATGCTAATATGCTAATATGCTATGTTAATATGCTAATATGCTATGCTAATATGCTAATATGCTAATATGCTAATATGCTAATATGATATGCTAATATGCTATGCTAATATGCTATGCTAATACGCTAACACGCTATGCTAATATGCTAATATGCTATGCTAATATGCTAATATGCTAATATGCTATGCTAATATGCTAATACGCTATCACGCTATGCTAATATGCTAATATGCTAATATGCTATGCTAATATGCTAATATGCTAATATGCTATGCTAATATGCTTATATGCTAATATGCTAATATGCTATGCTAATATGCTAATATGCTAATACGCTAATATGCTAATATGCTATGCTAATATGCTAATATGCTAATACGCTAACACGCTATGCTAATATGCTAATATGCTAATATGCTATGCTAATATGCTATGCTAATATGCTATGCTAATACGCTAACACGCTATGCTAATATGCTAATATGCTAATATGTTAATATGCTAATATGCTAATATGCTAATATGCTATGCTAATATGCTAATATGCTAATATGCTAATATGCTAATATGCTATGTTAATATGCTAATATGCTAATATGCTAATATGCTAATATGCTAATATGCTATGCTAATATGCTAATATGCTAATATGCTAATATGCTAATACGCTAACACGCTATGCTAATATGCTAATATGTTATGCTAATATGCTAATATACTAATATGCTAATTTGCTAATATGCTAATATGCTATGCTAATATGCTAATATGCTAATATGCTAATATGCTAATATGCTAATATGCTATGCTAATATGCTAATATGCTAATACGCTAACACGCTAACATGCTATGCTAATATGCTAATATGCTAATATGCTAATATGCTATGCTAATATGCTAATATGCTAATATGCTAATATGCTAATATGCTATGTTAATATGCTAATATGCTATGCTAATATGCTAATATACTAATATGCTAATATGCTATGCTAATACGCTATGCTAACACGATATGCTAATATGCTAATATGCTAATATGCTATGCTAATATGCTAATATGCTAATACGCTAACACGCTATGCTAATATGCTAATATGCTAATATGCTAATATGCTATGCTAATATACTAATTTGCTATGCTAATATACTAATATGCTAATATGCTAATATGCTAATATACTATGCTAATATGCTAATATGCTAATATGCTATGCTAATATGCTATGCTAATATGCTAATATGCTAATATGCTAATACACTAACACGCTATGCTAATATGTTAATATGCTAATATGCTATGCTAATATGCTAATATGTTAATATGCTAATATGCTATGCTAATATGCTAATATGCTAATATGCTAATATGCTAATATGCTAATATGCTAATACGCTAACATGCTAACACGCTATGCTAATATGCTAATATGCTAATATGCTAATATGCTATGCTAATATGCTAATATGCTAATACGCTAATACGCTATGCTAATATGCTAATATGCTAATATGCTAATATGCTAATATGCTATGCTAATATGCTAATATGCTAATATAATAATATGCTAATATGCTAATATGCTATGCTAATATGCTAATATGCTAATATGCTAATATGCTAATACGCTAACTCGCTATGCTATGCTAATATGCTAATATGCTAATATGCTATGCTAATATGCTAATATGCTAATATGTTAATATGCTAATATGTTAATATGCTAATACGCTAATATGCTATGCTAATATGCTAATATGCTAATATGCTAATATGCTATGCTAATATGCTAATATGTTAATATGCTAATATGCTATGCTAATATGTTAATATGCTAATATGCTAATATGCTATGTTAATACGCTAATATGCCTAATATGCTAATATGCTAATATGCTAATATGCTAATATGCTAACATGCTATGCTAATATGCTAATATGCTAATATGCTAATATGCTAATATGCTATGCTAATATGCTAATATGCTAATATGCTAATATGCTAATATGCTAATATGCTAATATGCTATGCTAATATGCTAATATACTAATATGCTAATATGCTATGCTAATATGCTATGCTAATATGCTATGCTAATACGCTAACACGCTATGCTAATATGCTAATATGCTAATATGCTATGCTAATATGCTAATATGCTATGTTAATATGCTAATATGCTATGCTAATATGCTAATATGCTAATATGCTAATATGATATGCTAATATGCTATGCTAATATGCTATGCTAATACGCTAACACGCTATGCTAATATGCTAATATGCTATGCTAATATGCTAATATGCTAATATGCTATGCTAATATGCTAATACGCTATCACGCTATGCTAATATGCTAATATGCTATGCTAATATGCTAATATGCTAATATGCTATGCTAATATGCTTATATGCTAATATGCTAATATGCTATGCTAATATGCTAATATGCTAATACGCTAATATGCTAATATGCTATGCTAATATGCTAATATGCTAATACGCTAACACGCTATGCTAATATGCTAATATGCTAATATGCTATGCTAATATGCTATGCTAATATGCTATGCTAATACGCTAACACGCTATGCTAATATGCTAATATGCTAATATGTTAATATGCTAATATGCTAATATGCTAATATGCTATGCTAATATGCTAATATGCTAATATGCTAATATGCTAATATGCTATGTTAATATGCTAATATGCTAATATGCTAATATGCTAATATGCTATGCTAATATGCTAATATGCTAATATGCTAATATGCTAATACGCTAACACGCTATGCTAATATGCTAATATGTTATGCTAATATGCTAATTTGCTAATATGCTAATTTGCTAATATGCTACTATGCTATGCTAATATGCTAATATGCTAATATGCTAATATGCTAATATGCTAATATGCTATGCTAATATGCTAATATGCTAATACGCTAACACGCTATGCTAATATGCTAATATGCTAATATGCTAATATGCTAATATGCTAATATGCTAATATGCTAATATGCTATGCTAATATGCTAATATGCTAATATAATAATATGCTAATATGCTAATATGCTATATGCTATGCTATATGCTAATATGCTAATATGCTAATATGCTAATATGCTAATACGCTAACTCGCTATGCTAATATGCTAATATGCTAATATGCTAATATGCTATGCTAATATGCTAATATGCTAATATGTTAATATGCTAATATGTTAATATGCTAATACGCTAATATGCTATGCTAATATGCTAATATGTTAATATGCTAATATGCTATGCTAATATGTTAATATGCTAACATGCTAATATGCTATGTTAATACGCTAATATGCTAATATGCTAATATGCTAATATGCTAATATGCTAACATGCTATGCTAATATACTAATATGCTAATATGCTAATATGCTAATATGCTAATATGCTATGCTAATATGCTAATATACTAATATGCTAATATGCTATGCTAATATGCTATGCTAATATGCTATGCTAATATGCTATGCTAATACGCTACACGCTATGCTAATATGCTAATATGCTAATATGCTATGCTAATATGCTAATATGCTATGTTAATATGCTAATATGCTATGCTAATATGCTAATATGCTAATATGCTAATATGCTAATATGATATGCTAATATGCTATGCTAATATGCTATGCTAATACGCTAACACGCTATGCTAATATGCTAATATGCTATGCTAATATGCTAATATGCTAATATGCTATGCTAATATGCTAATACGCTATCACGCTATGCTAATATGCTAATATGCTATGCTAATATGCTAATATGCTAATATGCTATGCTAATATGCTTATATGCTAATATGCTAATATGCTATGCTAATATGCTAATATGCTAATACGCTAATATGCTAATATGCTATGCTAATATGCTAATATGCTAATACGCTAACACGCTATGCTAATATGCTAATATGCTAATATGCTATGCTAATATGCTATGCTAATACGCTAACACGCTATGCTAATATGCTAATATGCTAATATGTTAATATACTAATATGCTAATATGCTAATATGCTATGCTAATATGCTAATATGCTAATATGCTAATATGCTAATATGCTATGTTAATATGCTAATATGCTAATATGCTAATATGCTAATATGCTATGCTAATATGCTAATATGCTAATATGCTAATATGCTAATACGCTAACACGCTATGCTAATATGCTAATATGCTATGCTAATATGCTAATATACTAATATGCTAATTTGCTAATATGCTAATATGCTATGCTAATATGCTAATATGCTAATATGCTAATATGCTAATACGCTAATATGCTAACACGCTATGCTAATATGCTAATATGCTAATATGCTATGCTAATATGCTAATATGCTAATACACTAACACGCTATGCTAATATGCTAATATGCTAATATGCTAATATGCTAATATGCTATGCTAATATGCTAATATGCTAATATGCTAATATTGCTAATGTTAATATGCTAATATGCTATGCTAATATGCTAATATGCTAATACGCTAATATGCTAACATGCTATGCTAATATGCTAATATGCTAATATGCTAATATGCTATGCTAATATGCTATGCTAATATGCTAATATGCTAATATAATAATATGCTAATATGCTAATATGCTATGCTAATATGCTAATATGCTAATATGCTAATATGCTAATACGCTAACTCGCTATGCTAATATGCTAATATGCTAATATGCTAATATGCTATGCTAATATGCTAATATGCTAATATGTTAATATGCTAATATGTTAATATGCTAATACGCTAATATGCTATGCTAATATGCTAATATGCTAATATGCTAATATGCTATGCTAATATGCTAATATGTTAATATGCTAATATGCTATGCTAATATGTTAATATGCTAATATGCTAATATGCTATGTTAATACGCTAATATGCTAATATGCTAATATGCTAATATGCTAATATGCTAACATGCTATGCTAATATGCTAATATGCTAATATGCTAATATGCTAATATGCTAATATGCTATGCTAATATGCTATGCTAATATGCTAATATACTAATATGCTAATATGCTATGCTAATATGCTATGCTAATATGCTATGCTAATACGCTAACACGCTATGCTAATATGCTAATATGCTAATATGCTAATATGCTATGCTAATATGCTAATATGCTATGTTAATATGCTAATATGCTATGCTAATATGCTAATATGCTAATATGCTAATATGCTAATATGATATGCTAATATGCTATGCTAATATGCTATGCTAATACGCTAACACGCTATGCTAATATGCTAATATGCTATGCTAATATGCTAATATGCTAATATGCTATGCTAATATGCTAATACGCTATCACGCTATGCTAATATGCTAATATGCTAATATGCTATGCTAATATGCTAATATGCTAATATGCTAATATGCTATGCTAATATGCTTATATGCTAATATGCTAATATGCTATGCTAATATGCTAATATGCTAATACGCTAATATGCTAATATGCTATGCTAATATGCTAATATGCTAATACGCTAACACGCTATGCTAATATGCTAATATGCTAATATGCTATGCTAATATGCTATGCTAATATGCTATGCTAATACGCTAACACGCTATGCTAATATGCTAATATGCTAATATGTTAATATGCTAATATGCTAATATGCTAATATGCTATGCTAATATGCTAATATGCTAATATGCTAATATGCTAATATGCTATGTTAATATGCTAATATGCTAATATGCTAATATGCTAATATGCTATGCTAATATACTAATATGCTAATATGCTAATATACTAATACGCTAACACGCTATGCTAATATGCTAATATGCTATGCTAATATGCTAATATACTAATATGCTAATTTGCTAATATGCTAATATGCCTATGCTAATATGCTAATATGCTAATATGCTAATATGCTAATATGCTAATATGCTAATATGCTAATATGCTAATACGCTAATATGCTAACACGCTATGCTAATATGCTAATATGCTAATATGCTAATATGCTATGCTAATATGCTAATATGCTAATACACTAACACGCTATGCTAATATGCTAATATGCTAATATGCTAATATGCTATGCTAATATGCTAATATGCTAATATGCTAATATGCTAATATGCTATGTAATATGCTAATATGCTATGCTAATATGCTAATATGCTAATACGCTAATATGCTAACATGCTATGCTAATATGCTAATATGCTAATATGCTAATATGCTATTATGCTAATATGCTAATATGCTAATATGCTAATATGCTATGCTAATATGCTAATATGTTAATATGCTAATATGCTATGCTAATATGCTAATATACTAATATGCTAATATGCTATGCTAATACGCTATGCTAACACGATATGCTATGCTAATATGCTAATATGCTATGCTAATATGCTAATATGCTAATACGCTAACACGCTATGCTAATATGCTATATGCTAATATGCTATGCTAATATACTAATTTGCTATGCTAATATACTAATATGCTAATATGCTAATATGCTAATATACTATGCTAATATACTATGCTAATATACTATGCTAATATGCTAA